>NC_092160.1:30542218-30729718 GCF_045791955.1 Oncorhynchus clarkii lewisi | reverse complement strand
GGAAGCTAAATACACGTACAGTTACTATATCTGATGAGTGTATACTGTAGGAAGACTGCAGGCTTACTAAACAGATAGAGAACTGGGTGTGTGGAAGCAAAAAGAGAGATAATATGTTTGATTCTTAATAAATGCTAAACATTATAGACCAGCTATAAACGTTGACACATTGCTCTGTCAATATTCATATCTCTCATATCTATTTCAGCAAAAAAGAAAACTATTTTGGTTCATCTCCCCTCCCCTAGGTAAACACAGTTCCACCAGGCTACCGCTCCCCTAGGTAAACACAGGCTGGTTCCACCAGGCTACCGCTCCTCTAGGTAAACACAGGCTGGTTCTACCAGGCTACCGCTCCCCTAGGTAAACACAGGCTGGTTCTACCAGGCTACCGCTCCCCTAGGTAAACACAGGCTGGTTCTACCAGGCTACTGCTCCCCTAGGTAAACACAGGCTGGTTCTACCAGGCTACTGCTCCCCTAGGTAAACACAGGCTGGTTCTACCAGGCTACCGCTCCCCTAGGTAAACACAGGCTGGTTCTACCAGGCTACCGCTCCCCTAGGTAAATACAGGCTGGTTCTACCAGGCTACTGCTCCCCTAGGTAAACACAGGCTGGTTCTACCAGGCTACCGCTCCCCTAGGTAAACACAGTGATCAGGCTGGTTCCACCAGGCTACCGCTCCCCTAGGTAAACACAGTGATCAGGCTGGTTCTACCAGGCTACCGCTCCCCTAGGTAAACACAGTGATCAGGCTGGTTCCACCAGGCTACCGCTCCCCTAGGTAAACACAGTGATCAGGCTGGTTCCACCAGGCTACCGCTCCCCTAGGTAAACACAGTGATCAGGCTGGTTCCACCAGGCTACCGCTCCCCTAGGTAAACACAGTGATCAGGCTGGTTCCACCAGGCTACCGCTCCCCTAGGTAAACACAGTGATCAGGCTGGTTCCACCAGGCTACCGCTCCCCTAGGTAAACACAGTGATCAGGCTGGTTCCACCAGGCTACCGCTCCCCTAGGTAAACACAGTGATCAGGCTGGTTCCACCAGGCTACCGCTCCCCTAGGTAAACACAGTGATCAGGCTGGTTCCACCAGGCTACCGCTCCCCTAGGTAAACACAGTGATCAGGCTGGTTCCACCAGGCTACCGCTCCCCTAGGTAAACACAGTGATCAGGCTGGTTCCACCAGGCTACCGCTACCCTCCTAAGTTCTAATAAAAGGGTATGAATTCTTCTGCAGAGTGTGAGATCTTTGTTATGTTCCAGCATGCAGGCCAGTGGCCAATCGATGAAGAGTTCCTCTCCTATTGATCAAGTATTGATTATGAAGCAGAAGAGTGATATCATCCTTAAATAACAATCTATAACAGTATACTCCCAGGGTCTGTGTGTGTGCGTGTGTGTGTATGTGGTAGAGGGCAATACTAATTTATTAGCTGAGACAGCGGTGGTCTCTAAAGTGGGAACAGGAACTAGGTCATAAATCTAGATGAGACACCAAAAACTGTACCTCTACATCTCTCTCCTTCTCTTTCTCTCTACATCTATCTCTCTCTCCCTCTGTCTTTACCTCTGTCTTTACCTCTCTCTCTCTCCATGTCTCCCTCTCTCGCTCTCACCAAGCCTTTACATACTGCTGACTTAGTCACTTCACAACAACAACACTACCTAATGTATGTCTGTAAGGCTGTATGGATGTATGGCTGTATGGCTGTGGGGCTGTGGGGCTGAATGGCTGTGGGGCTGTAAGGCTGTGGGGCTGTGTGGCTGTGGGGCTGTATGGCTGTGGGGCTGTATGGCTGTGGGGCTGTGTGGCTGTGGGGCTGTGTGGCTGTGGGGCTGTGTGGCTGTGGGGCTGTGTGGCTGTGGGGCTGTATGGCTGTGGGGCTGTATGGCTGTGGGGCTGTATGGCTGAGGGGCTGTATGGCTGTGGGGCTGTATGGCTGTGGGGCTGTATGGCTGTGTGGCTGTGGGGCTGTATGGATGTGGGGCTGTGTGGCTGTGTGGCTGTGGGGCTGTGTGGCTGTGGGGCTGTATGGCTGTGGGGCTGTATGGCTGTGGGGCTGTATGGCTGTATGGCTGTGGGGCTGTATGGCTGTGGGGCTGTATGGCTGTGGGGCTGTGGGGCTGTATAGATGTATGGCTGTGTGGCTGTGGGGCTGTATGGCTGTGGGGCTGTGGGGCTGTGGGGCTGTATGGCTGTGGGGCTGTATGGCTGTGGGGCTGTATGGCTGTGGGGCTGTGTGGCTGTGGGGCTGTATGGCTGTGGGGCTGTGTGGCTGTATGGCTGTGGGGCTGTATGGCTGTGGGGCTGTGTGGCTGTGGGGCTGTATGGCTGTGGGGCTGTATGGCTGTGGGGCTGTGTGGCTGTGGGGCTGTGTGGCTGTGGGGCTGTATGGCTGTATGGCTGTGGGGCTGTATGGCTGTGGGGCTGTATGGCTGTATGGCTGTGGGGCTGTATGGCTGTATGGCTGTGGGGCTGTGTGGCTGTGGGGCTGTGTGGCTGTGGGGCTGTATGGCTGTGGGGCTGTATGGCTGTGGGGCTGTATGGCTGTATGGCTGTATGGCTGTGGGGCTGTGTGGCTGTAGGGCGGTATGGCTGTGGGGCTGTATGGCTGTGGGGCTGTATGGCTGTATGGCTGTATGGCTGTGGGGCTGTATGGCTGTGGGGCTGTATGGCTGTGAGGCTGTATGGCTGTGGGGCTGTGTGGCTGTGGGGCTGTATGGCTGTGGGGCTGTATGGCTGTGGGGCTGTGGGGCTGTGGGGCTGTATGGCTGTATGGCTGTGGGGCTGTATTGCTTTATGGCTGTGGGGCTGTATGGCTGTATGGCTGTGGGGCTGTATGGCTGTGGGGCTGTATGGCTGTGGGGCTGTGGGGCTGTATGGCTGTGGGGCTGTGGGGCTGTATGGCTGTATGGCTGTATGGATGTATGGCTGTATGGCTGTGGGGCTGTATGGCTGTGGGGCTGTATGGCTGTGGGGCTGTGTGGCAAAACATGTGTGTACAAAACATGGTACTAACATTATTGGGCCCAGACAACAGCACAAAGGGGGAGACAACAATACATCACGTGAAGCATTCACAACTGTCAGTAAGAGTGTCCATGATTGAGTCTTCGAATGAAGAGATGGAGATGAAACTGTCCAGTTTGAGTGTTTTTTGCAGCTCGTTCCAGTCGCTAGCTGCAGCGAACTGAGAAGAGGAGCGACAAGTGGCGGACTGGTCGTCGAGACCACCGGTGGCCTGAGGGTCGTTTTGGCCTGCCGTGAATAGTCAACTTGAGCAGCGATAATATAGCAAGCAGGAACGAGATGAGGGAGAATAGTGATGGGTCGTTTGCGAACGAAGAGCCAGCTCTTGTAGATGAATGTTGGGAACTGTTTCGCATATCAGAAGAGCCAAATCTATTTATAAAAATATTTTTAAAATTAAGATATGAATAATCAGTTCTGACTGTCTTCTCAGACTAACAGCCTCACCTGTTGTTCCTGTCAATCAGACACACAGTGTCAACCAATGAACCAAAGATGTGTGAGGAAGGGACGAGCCAACTCACTCACAGTCACACACTTAGCAGGAGAGAGAGGAAGGTCAGCTGTGAAATCAACAGCTGGAAAATGAGTCAGAAGCACAGTAACATTGGATGCATTTTAATAATGTAGACAATGGTAGAGCACAGTGTAGAATTTGCCAAAACAAAATCTCATATAAAACTGGTTCTACACACAACCTACACCAGCATATGCGAACTGTGCAGCCAACAGTGAAGCTAGCTGCAGCGGAGCTTCGAGAGACTAGTAGGCCTGCTAGTGATAGTGGTGATGTATCTACTCAGTCAAGTAGGCCTGCTAGTGATAGTGGTGGAGCCAGCATCTCCACACGAGATGTATCCACTCAGTCAAGTAGGCCTACTAGTGATAGTGGTGGAGCCACACCTCCACACATGGAGATGTATCCACTCAGTCAAGTAGGCCTACTAGTGATAGGGGTGGAGTCAGCACCTCCACACGTAGAGATGTATCCACTCAGTCAAGTAGGCCTACTAGTGATAGTGGTGGAGTCAGCACCTCCACACATGGAGATGTATCCACTCAGTCAAGTAGGCCTACTAGTGATAGTGGTGGAGTCAGCACCTCCACACGTAGAGATGTATCCACTCAGTCAAGTAGGCCTACTAGTGATAGTGGTGGAGCCAGCATCTCCACACATGTATCCACTCAGTCAAGTAGCCCTGCTAGTGATAGTGGTGGAACCAGCACCTCCACACATGGAGATGTATCCACTCAGTCAAGTAGGCCTGCTAGGGATAGTGGTGGAACCAGCACCTCCACACATGGAGATGTATCCACTCAGTCAAGTAGGCCTACTAGTGATAGTGGTGGAGCCAGTATCCACTCAGTCAAGTAGGCCTGCTAGTGATAGTGGTGGAACCAGCACCTCCACACATGGAGATGTATCCACTCAGTCAAGTAGGCCTACTAGTGATAGTGGTGGAGCCAGTATCCACTCAGTCAAGTAGGCCTGCTAGTGATAGTGGTGGAAACAGCACCTCCACACATGGAGATGTATCCACTCAGTCAAGTAGGCCTGCTAGTGATAGTGGTGGAACCAGCACCTCCACACATAGAGATGTATCCACTCAGTCAAGTAGGCCTGCTAGTGATAGTGGTGGAACCAGCACCTCCACACATGGAGATGTATCCACTCAGTCAAGTAGGCCTACTAGTGATAGTGGTGGAGCCAGTATCCACTCAGTCAAGTAGGCCTACTCCGCGACCCACAGCAACAGTCTTCTATGGACCAGTTTATGCCAAAATCCATGTCTGTAGTAAAACAAGGCCAAATTGATATTACATTGGCTAAAATGATTGCCACCGATTTCCAGTCATTTTTGATCATGGAGGACAGAGGTTTTAGAAATTATAGCAATAGTCTAAATGCAATGTACACAATTCCAAGCAGGAAAACCCATTCAAAATCACTTATTCCACAACTGTACGAGAGCACACAGGCTTCAGTGCGGGAAAGAGTCCAAAAAGCTACTGCAGTTTGCCTTAATGCTGACTGCTGGACATCAAGGGTAACCACTTCTTACAGGTCGGTTACATGTCACTTCATTTCACTGCTTTGAGTTCTGCGACAGACACACCTCAGAGAACTTGGCAGAGGAACGGTTGAGAGTGGCCAGAGAATGGCAAGTAGGTTGAAAAGTGGTCTGTTGTCTTAGCAACAATGCAGCTAACATAACCAAAGCCATGAACATGTTTAAATGGACCCATCATCCATGTCTTGCCCACACAATCAACCTGATTGTAAGTGATGCTCTGAAGGTGATGAAGCCCACTGTGGACAAAGTGAGGGCAGCTGTGGAATGCTTCCACAGGAGCACAGTAGGTGCTGAAAAACTAAAGTCTACACAACGCCAGATGGGGATGCCTGAGCTGAGTCCTAAACAAGACTGCACTACAAGGTGGAATCAACATTTTATATGTTGAAGCGAGCGGTTTCTTGAGTCAAAGGATGCCATCATCTCTCCCCTGGCCATTGTCAATGCACCTGTTGATGCTCTGACCCAAGAGGAATGGGAGGTGGTGGAGGAGGTGTGCAGAGTCCTGGAAACCTTTGATCAGGTCACTGTGGAGATCAGTGGAGAGAGGTACAGTAAGCAGTTATTACTACATCATTATTTAATCCAGTATTATATATTTATATGAGCAGTAGATGAGAATGTAGAATCAGTAGACAAAACATGAACCTGAACTAATAAGTTACTGTTCTCTCTTTTCAGCTATGTGACAGCCTCAAAAATGATACTCCTGTGTAAGGGTCTGCAGCCAATCACAGCCAGCCGCCAGAGAGAAACAAACGTAACCACAGGACATGTGACAGAGTTGGACACCCTATGTTCATCAATGGACAGAAAGTTCCACAGAATGGAATATAATCACGTGCTATCAGAAACCACTGCACTTGAGGTTTAAGAAGTTAGCCTTCAGTGATGCCAGAGAGATTGATGAGGCTCTTCAAAGAATAACCTCAGCAGCAGGGAGGGACAGCCCCAGCAGTCAACTGGCTCAGGCACCAGGGCAGCAGCAAGAAGAGGAAGCAGATGGAGCAGAAGCACCAGCAGTAGTGCCACAAACGTCTGCTGTTTGGATGCTGTTTGACAAGAGAGCAACTGGGGATGCAACGCGAAGGAATCCCTAATGAGGGTCCGATCCTATTTGGAGGAGCCCCTCCTACAAAGATCTGCAGATCCTCTGAGCTGGTGGAAGAACAAGGCCTACCCACGGATTACTAAAGTCATGACAGGGAGACTCTGCATAGTGGCCACATCCGTTCCCTCTGAGAGGGTCTTCTCGAAAACGGGACAAATAATTACTGAGAGAAGAAACCGCATCAGCCCCTTGAAAGTGAGGCAGCTTGCACTTCTGAATGCAAATCTCTCATAAAAGCAAAATATGGTCAGCATTTCTGTGTGCTGCTGGTTATAACATGGCAATAAAGAAGAGAGAGAAAAGAGGGACCAGTTTCATGTTTTAAGTGGGATGCTGCAGTTTGGCACGTTGTTACTTATTTTTCTTTGATATGGTGCAATATACCATTATTATGTTGTTCAGATTGTATTCGCTTTGAATGGTTACATTTATATGTACGTTGTTTATCTACAGTCGTGGCCAAAAGTTTGGAGAATGACACAAATATTAATTTCCACAAAGTTTGCTGCTTCAGTGTCTTTCGATATTGTTGTCAGATGTTACTATGGAATATTGAAGTATAATTACAAGCATTTCATAAGTGTCAAAGGCTTTTATTGATTATTACATGAAGTTGATGCAAAGAGTCAATATTTGCAGTGTTGACCCTTCTTTTTCAAGACCTCTGCAATCCGCCCTGGCATGCTGCCAATTAACTTCTGGGCCACATTCTGACTGATGGCAGCCCATTCTTGCATAATCAATCCTTGGAGTTTGTCAGAATTTGTGGGTTTTTGTTTGTCCACCCGTCTCTTGAGGATTGACCACAAGTTCTCAATGGGATTAAGGTCTGGGGAGTTTCCTGGCCATGGACCCAAAATATCGATGTTTTGTTCCCCGAGCCACTTAGTTGTCACTTTTGCCTCATGGCAAGGTGCTCCATCATGCTGGAAAAGGCATTGTTCGTCACAAAACTGTTCCTGGATGGTTGGGAGAAGTTGCTCTCTGAGGATGTGGTACCATTCTTATTCATGGCTGTGTTCTTAGGCAAAATTGTGAGTGAGCCCACTCCCTTGACTGAGAAGCAACCCCACACATGAATGGTCTCAGGATGCTTTACTGTTGGCATGACACAGGACTGATGGTAGCACTCACCTTGTCTTCTCCAGACGCGTTTTTTTCCGGATGCCCCGAACAATCGGAAAGGGGATTCATCAGAGAAAATGACTTTACCCCAGTCCTCAGTTGTCCAATCCCTGTACCTTTTGCAGAATATCAGTCTGTCCCTGATGTTTTTCCTGGAGAGAAGTGGCTGCTCTTCTTGACACCAGGCCATCCTCCAAAAGTCTTCGCCTCACAGTGCGTGCAAATGGACTCACACCTGCCTGCTGCCATTCCTGAGCAAGCTCTGTACTGGTGGTGCCCCGAACCCGCAGCTGAATCAACTTTAGGAGACGGTCCTAGTGCTTGCTGGACTTTCTTGGGCGCCCTGAAGCGTTCTTCACAACAATTGTACCGCTCTCCTTGAAGTTCTTGATGATCCGATAAAATGGTTGATTTAGGTGCAATCTTACTGGCAGCAATATCCTTGCCTGTGAAGCCCTTTTTGTGCAAAGCAATGATGACGGCACGTGTTTCCTTGCAGGTAACCATGATTGACAGAGGAAGAACAATGATTCCAAGCACCACCTTCCTTTTGAAGCTTCCAGTCTGTTATTCAAACTCAGTCAGCATGACAGAGTGATCTCCAGCCTTATCCTCGTCAACACTCACACGTGTTAACGAGAGAATCACTGACATGATGTCAGCTGGCCCTTTTGTGGCATCGCTGAAATGCAGTGTAAATGTTTTTTGTGGATTCAGGCAAAGAGAGAATTTGCAATTCATCTGATCACTCTTCATAACATTCTGGAGTATGTGAAAATGGCCATCATACAAACTGAGGCAGCAGACTTTGTGAAAATGTATATTTGTGTCATTCTCAAAACTTTTGTCCACGACTGTACATTAAAAGGTTTACTTTAAATACAAATGTTTAATAGCATTATTTTTCATTACAAACCAATGCATTTTTAAATACATTGTGGTTAAGTTAGAGTATGATTTCATTTAATAATTTAATTACAATTGTTTTAACACCCATCATAGTCAAACTATTGCAAACTGTTTGACTTGAAAAAATACAAAACATTGTTTTTAAAGAGCTGTCGGGAGCCAAAAGAGCCAGCTCACTGGAAAAAGCCAGAATGCCCATCACTAACGGAGAATCCATGCATCAGGCGCGACTATCACTCTCTCGCTGCAGTGTTCTCGCGCCAAAAATGACATCAGTTCGCTCCACGATGCACATAGCAACCGTCTACCTGCTTCTCTACCGATAACATTTTAGACAAGTCAACCGTCTACCTGCTTCTCTACCGATAACATTTTAGACAAGTCGCACGACGAAATGGAAGGACAGAAAGGAAAGATGGAGCAGAGAGGGAGAGAATAAAAAGGTTAAAGGCCCTTGCCACAGACGCAGCTAAGTGCTGCAAAATAAGCGACATGTTCACCAGTAAGGGACCAGGTCAGTCAAAAACACACACTGACACGACACCCAGCATGGCTAGATACAGTACATACACCTTAGCCAAATACATTTAAACTCAGGAATTCACAATCCTGACATTTAATCCTTGTAAAAATTCCCTTTTAGGTCAGTTAGGATCACCACTTATTTTAAGAATGTGAAATGTCAGAAAAATAGTAGAGAGAATGATTTATTGCAGCTTTCATTTCTTTCATTACATTCCCAGTGGGTCAGAAGTTTACATACACTCAATTAGTATTTGGTAGCATTGCCTTTACATTGTTTAACTTGGGTCAAACATTTTGGGTAGCCTTCCACAAGATACCCACAATAAGTTGGGTGAATTTTGGCCCCTTCCTCCTGACAGAGCTGATGTAACTGAGTCAGGTTTGTAGGCCTCCTTGCTAGCACATGCTTTATCAGTTCTGCCCACAAATTTTCTATAGGATTGAGGTGAGGGCTTTGTGATGGCCACTCCAAATACGTTGTTGTCCTTAAGCCATTTTGCCACAACTTTGGAAGTATGCTTGGGGTCATTGTCCATTTGGAAGACCCATTTACAACCAAGCTTTAACTTCCTGACTGTTGTATTGAGATGTTGCTTCAATATATCCACATAATTTTCCTTTCTAATGATGCCATCTAATTTGTGAAGTGCACCAGTCCCTCCTGCAGCAAAGCACCGCGACAACATGATGCTGCCACCCCCGTGCTTCACGGTTGGGATGGTGTTCTTCGGCTTGCAAGCCTCCCCCTTTTTCCTCCAAACATAACGATGGTCATTATGGCCAAACAGTTCTATTTTTGTTTCATCAGACTAGAGGACATTTCTCAAAAAAGTATGATCTGTGTCCCAATGTGCAGTTGCAAACCATAGTCTGGCTTTTTTATGTGTAACGGCTCTCGTCGAAAGGAGTGAACCAAAGGATGGATGGATGTTGTTGGAAAGTGATATTTATTTTCAAAAACACTCAAAGAAAATAATAAAAGTGAAAACGAAAGCGAACAGTTCTGTCAGGTACAGTCACTAAAGAGAAAACAAGATCCCACAAAACCCAAAAGGAAAATGACAACTTATATGTGATCCCCAATCAGAGACAACGATAGACAGCTGCCTCTGATTGGGAACCACACACGGCCAAACACAAAGAAATAGAAAACATAGACTTTCCCACCCGAGTCACACCCTGACCTAACCAAACATAGAGAATAAAAAGGATCTCTAAGGTCAGGGCGTGACATTATGGCGGTATTGGAGCAGTGGCTTCTTCCATGCTGAGCGGTCTTTCAGGTTATGTCGATATAGGACTAGTTTTTTTCTGGTTTCCTCCAGCATCTTCACAAGGTCCTTAGCTGTTGTCCTAGGATTGATTTGCACTTTTCGCACCAAAGTACCTTCATCTCTAGGCGACAGAACGCGTCTCCTTCCTGAGCGGTATGACGGCTGTGTGGTTCCATGGTGTTTATACTTGCGTACTATTGTTTGTACAAATGAGCGTGGTACCTTCAGGAGTTTGGAAATTGCTCCCAAGAATCAACCAGACTTGTGGAGGTCTACAATTTTTGGGGGGAGAACTTGGCTGATTTCTTTTGATTTTCCCATGATGTCAAGGAAAGAGGCACTGAGTTTGAAGGTAGGCCTTTAAATACATCCACAGGTACACCTCCAATTGACTCAAATGATGTCAATTAGCCTATCAGAAGCTTCTAAAGCCATGAAATAATTTTCTGGAATTTTCAAGCTGTTTAAAGGCACAGTCAACTTAGTGTATGTAAACTTCTGCCCCACTGGAATTGTGATACAGTGAATTATAAGTGAAATAATCTGCCTGTAAACAATTGTTGGAAAAAATGACTTGTGTCATGCACAAAGTAGATATCCTAACAGACTTGTCAAAACTATATTTTGTTAACAAGAAATTTGTAGAGTGGTTGAAAAACGAGTTTTAATGACTCCAACCTAAGTGCACGTTAACTTCCAACTTCAACTGTAAGTAGCCTAGCTAATAACAGCGACACAACGGCCGGTAGGCTAAACAGTTTGCACGTCTTACATCTTCGTGGAGGAATTATATCATAGCAATGAATGCCACATAGTGATCATAATATGGCATTGAAGGCAATCTGTTTCATATAGTAAAAAATAGTAAACCTAGACTATGGACTTGCCAGCTTTCGGTCATGACTCATGCCACATAAATTAAAGCTAGGGAAAGTGCACATACACTGTACAGTAAAATAGGCTAAAAGTAATACACAAGTAATACAAGTTTAGGTTATTTACAATGTTAATCTCATTCTGCAGAGCAACCAGATGTGCGCACACACACAGAGACAGGGAGAGACAGAGAGAGAGAATCGAGAGAGAGACATCGAGAGAGAGAATCGAGAGCGAGAGAGAGACATCGAGAGAGAGAATCGAGAGAGAGAGAGACATCAAGAGAGAATCGAGAGAGAGAGAGAGAGAGAGAGAGAGAGAGACATCGCGAGAGAGAGAGAGGGGGGTTCAGAGCCAGTACAGGGAAAATTGAAAGGGACAGCGAAAGCACAGAAAATCCATTTTATTATTTTGCCCGTCCTCAGTCCAAGGATTTTGACTTATTTTTTCAGTACCACCCAAAACAAACCGCTCAAAGTGTCATTCCCAATGTATTCCACTCCAAAGATGGCACAAACAGAAAATGGCTGACATACAAATAAGTAACTCCCTCCTTGCTCTGCTCAGTACGTCTTGCATTCGCAAAACCTTCAGCCAGTGATAGTGCATTTGTCAAAGGAGGCATGCAGGCCTGGAAACATGCCCATCAGAGAGTATAGGAACATGAGAGAAGCAAGACCCATAGAGAAAATGCAGAAGCCTTTTTCCTCAGGGCCAACAAAGCAGACATCCGTACCCTTCTGAGTGATAACCAAATGTCAGTTCAACGAGACCAGGTCAGAAAGAGGAGTCAGGTCATGGAACGTGCGATTGATGTAGTTAAAGTTATTGATAAATGTGGGCTTAGCTACAGAGGACACAGACACAAAGCTGCATATAACTTGGATAACATGGCCGTCTGTAACGGATTTCCTCCTCTTCGTCTGAGGAGGAGTAAGGATCGGACCACAGCGCAGCGTGGTAAGTGTTCATGATGATTTTAATTAAAGAAAGCACTGAACACTGAATCAAAACAATAAACGATGACGTGAATTTACAAAACCGAAACAGTACTGTGTGGCCCAAACACTCACACGGAAACAAACACCCACAAACCAAAGGTGAAACCCAGGCTACCTAAGTATGATTCTCAATCAGAGACAACTAACGACACCTGCCTCTGATTGAGAACCATACTAGGCCGAACTCAAAAACCAACATAGAAAAACAGACAGACTGCCCACCCCAACTCACGCCCTGACCATACTAAAACAAAGAATAAAATAACAGAACTATGGTCAGAACGTGACACCGTCAATCATGGCAAGTTTCTTGAGCTCATATTGTTGCTTAGCAAATATGATGTCTGCCTACAAGAGCATGTTAGTGATTGCTTTGAGAAGAGCAAGAAGCAGATGGGGAGAGGGTAAAGGAAGAGGGTCCTTGGTAACTATGATGTCCAAAACAACATCAAATAAAGTCATTGAAGTCATCAGAATGTTGATTCAGCAGACAATTGCTGTTGAAGTGAGAAAGGCAGGGATGTTCTCAATACAACTGGACACAACACAGGATTTAACATCCAAAGACCAGTGTGCAGTAGTTCTGCGATATGTCACTGATGTTGTCCACGAGAGACTCATTGCGGTCATTGACTGGACAGTACTTTGTGGACCTTGTGAAACAGACCCTTGAGAAGATGGACATAGATATCAAACAGTGTGTTGGTAAGGCAACAGACTGAGCAGCTAACATGCAGGGACATTACAGGGGCTTCTCTGCATTTATCACAGGAGAGTCTCCTAACCAAGTACCCATATGGTGTTACTCACATGTCCTCAACCTTGTGCTAACTGACACCACTAGGTATGTTGTGGCAAGTCAATCCCTTTTCTCACCACTGAATGACATTGCAGTGTTCGTTCGAGATTCCTACAAGCGCATGAAGCTATGGGAGGAAACCAGTGAAGACAGGAGACACAGACGGCTTGATGTAATTGGTGAAACATGCTGGTGGGCCAAAGACAATGCCTAAAGGAAAGTATTTGGAAGCTTTGCAAAGCCTGACCAGATGTGGTCATCACTATGGAAAGAACTGAAAAGGATGTGACCATAAAACCTGCCATCCGAAGCAGGGCCCAAGGGTACAAGGATGTTCTCCTAAAGTATGAAACCATAATTACAGCTGAGGTTTTTCTCAGGATTTTTGAGCAGACGTCCCCTCTCTCTAAACTTTGTTGATTGGGCCATTGTCATTCTGGAGGAGCAGCAGAACTGTGATGCCGAAGCTCAGACTGCTCTCCCAGAGAAGAGAGGGAAAAAAAGAAGAGAAAACCAGGTGAGTTGGCAGAAGCCCATTGCTAATGCAGACATGGATTACAAAATCAAGACCCACAATGTGGTACTGGTCACTGTTGTTGAATGTATTCACTGACGTTATGCAGCAGATGCAGTGCTGTGTGCAGATGTCTCCTGCATGAATCCTGAAGCATTTTCCTGAGATCAGAGAAAAGGGCCTTCCAAAGACAGCCATGAAGGAGCTCAGCAAATGCTTCCTGGAATTTGATGAACATGCCACTGTTGAGGCATTGCAGGCTGAACTGATCAGCCTTGCACAACAGTGGGAAAGCCTGAAACGGTCACCATTGGAGGAGTACAACACCGGGGACGCCAGGGATGAAACAGGGGAAGGCTTTGAGGATCCTGGTGAAAGTGTGGAGTTGGTGAGCAGAAGTTGTTCTACATGTAAAAACTGCCCAATATGCTGCTATCTTCTCCTGTCTCAGTACAATCTGCTCACGGATGCATTGGTTTGGGCTACAAGTTCCTCCTCACCCTATCCATCACTCTGGTGGCTTCTGAGAGGACCTTCTCCACCCTGAAATTCATGACGAACCGCCTAAGAACCTCCCTCACTCAAGAGAACCTTGAAGCGTTCCTTTTGATGGCAACAGAGGAGGAGATTATTATGGGACATGACAAAGATGACATCATTGACAAGATGGCAGAGAGCAGTGAGTTACTGCGCCACCTACTGGTTTACTAGTGGTAATTACTTCCGGGTTACTCTGAAGTAGCTATGCTATGACTCTTCCTTAACAGGCTGACAAGGGTGAAAGAAAATTTGCTGGGCGTTAAAGCTTTTGTACAGAGGCATGTTTTTGGGACTTTTGTAATTATACTTGCAGTTATGTAGCCAATGTTCAATTTCATTGACTCAGTGTTTAGATGTGTTTATTTTTGTGCTGTTTGCTTTATGGACACCAGTGAGTGAACATTGTAATCTACATTTTTTTTTGTAGAGGAGTGCTTTTTGACTTTTGTATTATAATTACTGACATTGTTGTAGCTTATGTTCAAGTTCAGTGAATGTGTGAAGTTTTTTAATATTTTTGATATGCTTGATGCATGAATATAAAGATAATAATTTGAACATTTGAGCGAACTCTGTATATCTCATTCTCTTTTTAAAAAGTGTAGGCTAATTGTTTGGTGTGCCTAGCCTTGTACATTTGAATGTGCTATGATTGGTGTATTCCTAGTGAGTGTTTGAGGGTGCACCCATAGCCATAGCATACCTTGAAAACTCAGTGTTCAGATCCCGTAACTTGTTGGTCAGTCCCAAATGTTTGTATTTTGTAATGTGGATAACCTTCTTCCCAAATTAACATAGTGGCCAAATGTATAACTAGTTTGGTACCTGTTAGATCAACAAATAGGGTAGCCTACAAAATTAGCGGTCTGGTGGTTAGCGTGAAGAGGGTGGCCTGGGATGGAGTCAAATTCCCGGCCTAAGTTATTGTTTCAGTCCGCCCCTGATGTGTGTGTTTTGGGGACCTTTAACAGAATGTGACTGGCAAAACAGAATGCATCCCGTAACATTTTAACATGGAAATAGCTGTTCTATCATTCAGCCTACAGTAGCAGCCAATGTGTGGTGTTCAATGTAGACCTACGTTCCATGAGACTTTTGAAAAAAACATGCAGGGCATTCTTCAAAGGACTCGGTTGGGCAACACGGCCTTCCATCTACCACCAACCTACTGAAGCGCAGCTCAGAAGAAATATTTATTGCATTTTCCTTTTCCAAATGGGCAGTATTTAGAATGCATAAGATACTGTATTTACGATAGTACAGCTTCTTCCCTTTGTTCCTCAGTCTTCCCACTCTTTCACTCAAACCCAGCCCCTTTTCTTTTGTGTAACAAGCTGTCATATCTGTTCCGCCCACTAGGGACGTTTTCCTTTATGACGTAATTTGTAATCAAGTTATAATTTAATTATGTGTACGTGTAATTCTGTGTGATTAGTTAGGTATTTAGTAAATAAATAATTAAACCCAATTTTGCATTGCTGATTCAACTTGTTAGCCAGGGTTTGTGCAGATAACCAAGAATTTACAACTTTCAGATGAGACTGAATTAAGATGACGATTAATATTGACTGCTATTGATGTAAAATATTACTAGGTCTTTAAGAGTTTATTCGGAAGATAACAGCTCTATAAATATTATTTTGTGGTGCCCCGACTCTTTAGTTAATTACCTTTACATGATTAGCTCAATCAGGTGATATTCATTACGGAGAAATTATTTTATAGACTAGCATGTCATATCACTTAATCCGGCATAGCCAAAGACACGACAACAGTATAAAACAATAAGAATGGAGAAAGACCCATTGAAATCATTTAGAATGTATGTGTTGCCACCCAAGGATGAAAAACATCAAATACTGTCATATTGTAAAAAATATTGTGATATGATATTGTAATCTCATCGATCAACATCTCAGCCATTGTCCAAGTATCCACGCTGAAATTACATCTCTCTCTCTCGCTCACTCCATTGTAGAGCACTGAAGCCCACCCTGAAGTACTGAGATGTTTAATCCCAATGGAATCGGATGTATAAATAAAGCATATTATTTAAAAGCACCAGCTCACAGTCACCTAACACACACAACATGGGAAACCCTATTCCCTCCATAGGGCTCTGGTCAAAAGTAGTGTACTATATAGGGAATAGGGTGTCATTTGGGATGCATACATATACATATACTGATCAAAAATATAAACACAACATGTAACGTGTTGCTCCCATGTTTCATGTGTTAAAATAAAATATCCTGGAATTTTTCCATAAACACAAAAAAGCGTATTTCTTTCAAATGTTGTGAACAAATTTCTTTACATTCCTGTTAGTGAGCATTTCACTTTTGCCAAGATAATCTATCCACCTGACAGGTGTGGCATATCAAGAAGCTGAATAAACAGCATGATCATTACACAGGTGCACCTTGTGCTGGGGACAATAAAAGGCCAATGTGTGCAATGTCACACAACACAATGCCACAGATGTCTCAAGCTTTGAGGCATGCAATTGGCATGCGGAATGTCCACTAGAGCTGTTGCCGGAGAATTTAATGTTAATTTCTCTACCATCTGCAATGTCATTGTAGAGAATTTGGCAGTACGCCCAATCGGCCTCACAACTGAAGACCACGTATAACCACGCTAGGCCAGGACCTCCACATCTGGCTTCTTCACCTGTGGGATCGTCTGAGACCAGCGACCTGGACAGCTGATGAAACTGAGGAGTATTTATGTCTGTAATAAAGCCCTTTTGTGGGGAAAACCCATTCTGATTGTCTGGACCTGGCTCCCAAGTGGCCTCCCAGTCATATGAAATCCATAGATTAAGTCCTAATTTATTTATTTAAATTGACTAATTTCCTTAGATGAACTGTAACAGTTTCCTGCTGCGCATCAGCTTGGCAATGATCACCCGAGCATTCAGCATACTCTGTCCATTCTCCATATTTATTCTATTAGCTGTAATCTACGGAGGTCAGCGGAGGGAAGACGGGACAGGGGAGGGGAGGGAGAGGATGGGAAAAGAACACCAGGAGTTTTGTTCTTCTGCCCTTGCCACTGACATATGGACCCTAGAGGTCAGACAGAGTAGAGGTCAGTCAGTGACACTGACCCCACAACAAAGACGAGACTACACTGATCAGTTGACATTGGTGGTCACAAAAATGCACACTGTTGTGCTGGTGCTTTGCCAATCACAGTTAGTTAGGTCTAATTTATAATTCTGAATGTCATGAGTCTGCAGTTAAATCATGAACCTGGGATATTAACAATTAATACCTTGTGCCTTTACCAAATGCGGCAGAAATTGATTTCCATAAACGGGCCATGTGATGTGGGTGTAGAGAGAGAGACTCAGTCTAGTGTGAGTGATAAATGTTACCAGAACACATTATTATACTGCCAGTAGCCTCGATAAGGCTCTCTGAAACTATAATTAGGAAAGTGTGTGTGCTTGCAGCCCTAGCATGCTGCTCAGCGCGTGCACAGGCACGGCTTTCTCTGTCGCCAGGGAATGTTCAGAGTTCGAGACAAACTGGAGAGATGTTTTATTTCCTTGAGGGAGTTGAGCGAGCTGGGAGCTAGCCTACAGTACACCTAGACCCACCACCGTTCGCCGGTGGCTTTTCCTCTCATTCCACCATAAGGTGGGGTGTTAGAGAGGAAAATACAGCACACATTGGGCCTCTGTTATAGCTTAAATCAGGGGTCTTCAACTTTTTCTTGCCCAGGGACCCCCTCCCAGGCAAAACGGGGACCCAGGGACCACCATCATACGTTAGAAATTGCGGCAGGTAGCCTGGGAGGTTAGACCGTTGGACTAGTAACCGAAAGGTTGCAAGATCGAATCCCCGAGCTGGCAGGGGAATCTGTCGTTCTGCCCATGAACAAGGCAGTTAAGCCACTGTTCCTAGGCCGTTATTGAGAATAAGAATTTGTTCTTAACTGACTTGTCTATTTAAATAAAGGTGAATGAAATGGCAATTTTAAAACGAATAGATTTGGATCGTTTGCATTATTTTGACTTCCCCATTATGTCATTGGAAGAGGAAGTGTAAACTCTAAACATAGCCTATTAGCTAGAAAGGTAACTCACTTTCGCTAAATGCAGCTGTTTATCTGGTTAAACAAATGTTAGGGTTACCTGCTGCACTGGTAGCCTATCGCGGGTGCTTTTTCTGAACCTTTTTCAGAAACAATATCAGATACGCCAGTGAGTGTAATGTGCTCAACATTAGGAGTTGAGAAGTAAAGTTGACATCATTAGAAAGAAGATATTCTCCTATTTTCAACTGTCCGGTATATAATTCAAAATTAGTTTATGTTGTTGCTAGCGATTTTCATTTAAAAACAAAATTAAATAAAAATGTATTTTTTCCACTTTAGAATTGTTCAAGAAAAATACATGGACCCCCTGCAGTACGCCTGGCTGAATACCACTTGCTTAAAGCTATAATCCTTGGTTATTACATCAATGTTTTGGATTTATAAACAGGGATGGAATTTGTGTTTCTTTGGGCACTCGCCAGCTGGGCTAGTAGACTGCAATGTTTACTAGCACGGGTCCTAAATATGTGCCATGTAATATTTGAAACGAGAAAATGTCACTAGCCAGGCTAGCATATTATCTTAATTTACATCCATGCTTAAAAATGAATGATTACCTATATACCCATTAACTCTTGAAGAATATAACTTCTAAATGCCTGGTGAGCATACACCATCAGAACCGAAAATATAGCGTAAGTCTGATTTTCTCCAATATTTGTAAACAAAGTAAACATAAACACTGTATAGACTCGAAACATGGTTAAAACTATCATGTTGATATAATGAATGGTCAGTCCTTACATCCATAGCTCTGTCTATTAATTTGAGAGTGGTTACATTTCTTACAATTCTCCCTCAGCTTTTTACCAAAACAGAGAAGTTGGTTTTGCTATTGTTTTCGATTAAAGGATTCTAGCTTTAAGGAATGTGCCAAATACACAATGCTATCCAGATAATATTGTAATACTGACTTCTGATAGTATTTCTGACACGTAGACTAGGCTTACATTCACCTCCAATCTCAAGACACAACTTTGGGTAAGAAAAATTGCCTAAAGGCCAATGCGCATCATGGGTGCCAACTTGACGTGTCATCATCATTGGAAAAGAGTGAATTTGAATACATTTTTTAAGTTCCACTTCTCCACACACACAGCGAATTTGCCAAGCTTGACACTCTATTGAGTTTAAATAGGACACTTACTTGGCATTCTGAGTGCTCCACATTATAGTTTCCAGTAATTTGGCGTCAGAAGGTAACGTCGACCTAAATACGAAGATAAAGATCCAGAGGTAACACTTCAAGCACGCAACCCCAGTCATTCTCACAACCCGGAGATAGAACGAGCGGAGGAGAGAGTCTGACCGGCAGTGCGCGTGGCAGGGGAGCAGCCGCTATCTATCGCTTTCTTCTGTGGCTCGTGTGTTTGTTAGTCGGGTGCATGTGAGGTCGATGTTAGATACATGTCCCTCTGTCCAGTATGTCTTCAGATCCTCGTTTAGACCTGTCTTTGGTTGAACCGTCCGCAAAGCGCGCGTTTCAACAGCCGTTGAATCTTAATTCCGGTTTTGAGAGGTTCAGGGAGGGATGAAAGCCGATGTGATCCGTTGTTGACCTGTAGCTGAGAAACCGGGGAAGTTCCTTCTTCTCGTCTTTGTCCCTAATGTCACACCGACTCGGTTCCTCGTTAGATCAGGTAGCCTATGCCGAGGTCTCTTTGCAGCCTGGACTATTATTGCGGTCAGAAGGGTAGCCTAACGGCAGATGTCTTTGTCAGATGAATATTATCACCCAGCAAAGCTCTCTCTCTCTACCCGTCGCTGTATTTCATAGAATAGATGACAACACGTATCCATCATTTAGAACTCCATCAGCAGCACCCCTGACATAACACACTTTAACCGTCTCTTCTCCTCATTCCTCCATTCTCCCCTCTTCCCCAGAGCGGAGAAACTGCGGTGAGTCAATGTAGTAAATATTTCCTTTCCTTTCATCCGCTGCGCTCCCCCTCTCCTCTTCTCTATTCGTCCTAGAACATTTGAGAGGTCCGATTGAGCTGGAGCTGTATTCCTGCACGCACTGCCCAGATGCCTCCATGCAGCAGTAGACCGGTCAGTAGCTATGTCCTCTTTGTCCCTGAGTCTAGAGTTATTTATTGGGCTAGTAGACGAAGGACGCACAGTTAGAAGAGGTCTAGTCTACCAAGGGCCAGGACTGCTCTCTTCCTCTGTCTCTCGTTCACTGCGTGGAGCCCGAAGTCTCCGGGTTTGAGTCTCTCCTCGGGCTAAACAGTTGTACGGTAACCTGACGCCCGGGTGCGAAAGGGACAGCCCATCATGTCAGCCGCCGCAACCAATCAGATAGCTCGGTCCGAACTCCAGCAGCAGTGTGTGTGTTGGTCCGGTCCATTACCCCTGTCCATTGCTCTGATAGCCATTTACAACTTTTCCCCCTTAATAATTATACTGCTTGTGTGAACATCGCAAAAGGAAACTAATGCTAATGCCGACCTACACCTACAGTTATGTTTACATCTTCAGGCTATTTCAAGCATGTTTTATACAAAACGAGTGGTGTGAATTGCTCCCCTGAATCTCATCACAATGAACTTCATGGGAACCTATTAAATCAATACATAATAGGGCAGGGTTTCTCAACTGGCAGCTCACTGGCGAATTTGGCCCCTGAGTGATTTTCTTTGTTGTTACAGTGATTCATGAAGCTTTGATTTCACCACAGCCACAATAAAAGTCAAATAAAACCACTTCCTGTTTAGAATTCTGATTAATGCAGATGTCCTCCTCTCTCACAGCCTCACTTGTAATTTCTACGGGAATTATTCTTCTGATATCACTGAGTCACCGTTACAAAAGTAACCGATTCATAATTGCTGTAGGAAATGAGTCAGACAGCGTCCTCCTCTCTGATCTGATCTCACATCGATGTGTTTAACACAAACTAATGTCCCTCCTTTGATGGCTTCATGGCCTGAAGGACTGTTTCCATTCTAGAGGAAGAATCTCTCACTCAGGCTGTCTGTCTGTCGTTAGGTCCCTCAGGCTGTCTGCCTGTCGTTAGGTCCCTCAGGCTGTCTGTCTGTCGTTAGGTCCCTCAGGCTGTCTGTCTGTCGTTAGGTCCCTCAGGCTCTCTGCCTGTCGTTAGGTCCCTCAGGCTGTCTGTCTGTCGTTAGGTCCCTCAGGCTCTCTGCCTGTCGTTAGGTTACTCAGATTTTAGATTGGAGTTAGTAAGTGAGAGAGAGCGGAAAACAGAGGGATGGAGGGCTTTGGGAAGGACAAAAGTGTGTGTGTGTGTGTGTGTGTGTGTATGTATGTTTGTGTGTGAAAGAGACAGAGTGGTATCATAGATGTCTGAACCCACTTGCTCCCATCAGCTGTCAGGTCACAGTCCTGAGTCCCTGGATTAACGTGTCACTGTCACTGCCTGTCTCAGTGACGTCACGCCGGGACAGAGAAAACACACACACACACACACACACACACACACACACGCACGCACGCACGCACGCACACACGCACACACACACGCACACACACACACACACACACACACACACACACACACACACTTTAAGGAGAGCACACACACCCAGGGACTACCTATACATGTGAGGTTTTAATAAGAACCAGAGGTTTCAGGGGCTCTCTCTCCTCTCTCTGTCTCTCTCTCCCCTCTGTCTGTCCCTCTCTTGGTCTCTCTCTCTCCTCCCCCCTCTCTCCCTCCCTCCTCCCCACTCTTTCCCTCCCTCCTCCCCACTCTTTCCCTCCCTCTCCCCCTCTCTCTCTCCATATGCAGGATTTCTCTGGTCCATCTACATGCATCACCTCTAAAAACACCACAGAATGGCTTTGTCCTTCTCTACCAGGGGTATAGCTTGGTGAATCGCTTGGTCTGTCTCTACCAGAGGTATAGCTTGGTGCGTTTATACCAGGTGAATAGCTTGGTGTGTCTCTTCCAGGTGTATAGCTTGGTGAGTCTATACCAGGGGTATAGCTTGGTGTGTCAATACCAGGGGTGAAGCTTGATGCGTCAATACCAGGGGTATAGCTTGGTGCGTCTATACCAGGGGTATAGCTTGGTGTGTCTATACCAGGGGTATTGCTTGGTGTGTCTATACCAGGTGAATAGCTTGGTGTGTCTCTACCAGGGGTATAGCTTGGTGTGTCTATACCAGGTGAATAGCTTGGTGTGTCTCTACCAGGGGTGTAGCTTGGTGCGTCAATACCAGGGGTATAGCTAGGTGTGTCTCTTCCAGGTGTATAGCTTGGTGAGTCTATACCAGGGGTATAGCTTGGTGCGTCTCTACCAGGAGTATAGCTTGGTGAGTCTATACCAGGGGTATAGCTTGGTGCGTCTCTACCAGGAGTATAGCATGGTGCGTCTATACCAGGAGTATAGCTTGATGCGTCAATACCAGGGGTATAGATTGATGCGTCTATACCAGGGGTATAGATTGATGCGTCTATACCAGAAGTATAGCTTGGTGTGTCTATACCAGGGGTATAGATTGATGCGTCTATACCAGAAGTATAGCTTGGTGTGTCTATACCAGGGGTATTGCTTGGTGTGTCTATACCAGGGGTATAGCTTGGTGCGTCTATACCAGGAGTATAGCTTGGTGTGTCTATACCAGGAGTATAGCTTGGTGTGTCTATACCAGGGGTATTGCTTGGTGTGTCTATACCAGGGGTATAACTTGGTGTGTCTATACCAGGTGAATAGCTTGGTGTGTCTATACCAGGTGAATAGCTTGGTGCGTCTATACCAGGTGAATAGCTTGGTGTGTCTCTACCAGGGGTATAGCTTGGTGTGTCTATACCAGGTGAATAGCTTGGTGTGTCTCTACCAAGGGTATAGCTTGGTGTGTCTCTACCAGGGGTATAGCTTGGTGTGTCCAAACCAGGAGTATAGCATGGTGCGTCTTTACCAGGAGTATAGCTTGGTGTGTCTATACCAGGGGTATAGCTTGGTGTGTCTATACCAGGTGAATAGCTTGGTGCGTCTATACCAGGAGTATAGCTTGGTGCGTCTATACCAGGGGTATAGCTTGGTGAATCGCTTGGTGCGTCTCTACCAGGTGTATAGCTTGGTGTGTCTCTACCAGGGGTAGAGCTTGGTGAATCGCTTGGTGTGTCTCTACCAGGTGTATAGCTTGGTGCGTCTATACCAGGGGTATGGCTTGGTGCTTCTATACCAGGGGTATAGCTTGGTGCGTCTGTACCAGGAGTATAGCTTGGTGTCTCTATGCCAGGAGTATAGCTTGGTGCGTCTATACCAGGTGAATAGCTTGGTGTGTCTCTACCAGGGGTATAGCTTGGTGTGTCTCTACCAGGAGTGTAGCTTGGTGTGTCTATACCAGGGGTATAACTTGGTACGACTATACCAGGAGTATAGCATGGTGCGTCTATACCAGGAGTATAGCTTGGTGCGTCTATACCAGGGGTATAACTTGGTACGACTATACCAGGGGAATAGCTTGGTGTGTCTCTACCAAGAGTGTAGCTTGGTGCGTCTATACCAGGGGTATAGCTTGGTGTGTCCAAACCAGGAGTATAGCATGGTGCGTCTATACCAGGGGTATAGCTTGGTGTGTCTATACCAGGGGTATAGCTTGGTGTGTCTCTACCAGGAGTGTAGCTTGGTGCGTCTATACCAGGGGTATAGCATGGTGCGTCTATACCAGGGGTATAGCTTGGTGTGTCTATACCAGGGGTATAGCTTGGTGCGTCTATACCAGGGGTATAGCTTGGTGTGTCTCTACCAGGAGTGTAGCTTGGTGCGTCTATACCAGGGGTATAGCTTGGTGTGTCTCTACCAGGAGTGTAGCTTGGTGCGTCTATACCAGGGGTATAGCATGGTGCGTCTATACCAGGGGTATAGCTTGGTGCGTCTATACCAGGGGTATAGCTTGGTGTCGCTCTACCAGGAGTATATTTTGGTCCGTCTATACCCGGGATATAGCTTGGTGTGTCTCTACTAGGGATATAGCTTGGTGTGTCTCTGCCAGGGATATAGCTTGGTGTGTCTCTACCAGGGGTATAGCTTGGTGTGTCTCTGCCAGGGATATAGCTTGGTGTGTCTATACCAGGGATATAGCTTGGTGTGTCTCTACCAGGGATATAGCTTGGTGTGTCTCTGCCAGGGATATAGCTTGGTGTGTCTCTACCAGGGGTATAGCTTGGTGTTATCTGCCTGGAGTATAGTTTGGTGAATAGCTTGGTGCGTCTATACCAGGTGTAACTACGTCATTCAATCCTGGACAGATTCGTTTGGTGGAAAATTCTCAATTTGGGTAAAAACAACACTCCAGGCCACTCTTGAATATCTTAAACTAGATAGACTGTATGTAAATTATAATGGACATATATAACTAGATACTGTCTATGTAAATTATAATGGACATATATAACTAGATACTGTCTATGTAAATTATAATGGACATATATAACTAGATACTGTCTATGTAAATTATAATTACGTATATAACTAGTATGTAAACTATAATTACGTATATAACTAGATAGGCAGTATGTAAATTATATTTGGGGTATCAGTTTTGAAATAAATGCCATTTTTTTGGCCTGCAAATTGATTTTATCAAACAAATTGTAAAACAAACAAATATAGTTAGAACAGACATGCCGTGGAATCCCTGACCTCTTCCTGCTTGTCGTCATACTTCGCAAAACCACCTCTCTCTATAATGATCAGAAATGCATTGATTCTTAGATTTAACATCCACGTCTGCTCTGATCCACAAAGTTTTTATTTTCTAATCCGATAGATGTCTTTTTGCTTGTTACATTTTTTTTTAAATCATTATTAAATTACTCTATAGGGTACTTTCCACACTTGCTGGTCTGCCAGTCTGTCTGTGTGAGGCCAGAGGAGACTAGTTAATGAATATTCTCTTATCTCTGCCCTGACATCCCCAGTGAGATTACAACTGATTACTTCATTAATGACTTAACCAGGGAAGTAGAATCCTATGGATTTAACACTTTGAGGTGCAGCCTACAGACAAAATGTTAAAGGCTTTGTTTTAACACTATCCGATTCTAATCGATGAGATTACAAAACGATACACATTGAACAGTTATTAACAGAATAGAACAGCGATGGGAGTAACTGTCGGGCAGGTATAACTGACCCCTTACTTAGACCAGTTCTCAGACCTCCTGCTTTAGGTTCAAACATCCGTTAAAGTCCACTGCCCAGCGTGGCTTCAGATTGCTGGTCTGAAGGGTTGCATCCCAAATGGCACCCTAGTCCCTATATATTTTCTATGGGCCTTGGTCAAAAGTACTGCACTAAATAGGGAACAGGGTGCCATTTAGTATGGAGAGGGCGCCCTTAGGTTATCAGGAGTAATTATAAGCCATATCTCTGGCCTCTGCAGCTGGAGGAACTGCCAGGCTGAGATTTGACCTCTCAGCCCTGACCCTGTCAACACCTACCAGAGCAGGGCAGTGAGAGATTCTACATACACCAGAGCAGGGCAGTGAGAGAGATTATAGACGGACACACACCAGAGCAGGGCAGTGAGAGAGATTATAGACGTACACACACCAGAGCAGGGCAGTGAGAGAGATTATAAACGGGGACACACCAGAGCAGGGCAGTGAGGGAGATTCTAGACGTACACACACTAGAGCAGGGGAGTGAGAGATCTAGACATACACACACTACAGCAGGGTAGTGAGAGATTCTAGATGTACACACACCAGAGCAGGGCAGTGAGGGAGATTATTGGCGTATGCACACCAGAGCAGGGGAGTGAGAGGTCTAGACGTACACACACTAGAGCAGGGGAGTGAGAGATTCTAGATGTACACACACCAGAGCAGGGCAGTGAGGGAGATTATTGGCGTATGCACACCAGAGCAGGGGAGTGAGAGGTCTAGACGTACACACACTAGAGCAGGGGAGTGAGAGATTCTAGACGTACACACACTAGAGCAGGGGAGTGAGAGGTCTAGACGTACACATACTAGAGCAGGGCAATGAGATGGCGCTGAAGAGGATGGCTGATGTTTTACATGCTCCTGACCAATTGTGCTATTTTGTACATTTTTTTGCGTTGTTTGTAATTTATTTTGTTCATAATGTTGCTGCTACCGTCTCGTATGACCAAAAATAACTTCTGGACATCAGAACAGCGATTACTCACCACGAACTGGAAGAAGCTTTTTCCTTTAACGAGTCTGACGAGAAGGATATATTGCTATCCCGGGAACAGGCCCAAATCCCCGTAATTTGAGTGAAGAAAAGGTGGGGAGAGTAAAAAAAGAGGACGCAGATCGGGCTCCCTTCTGAGAATCCGTAGCCGAGCGGGTAAACTCCCATTGCCTTCCATTCTACTTGCTAACATGCAATCATTGGAAAATAAAATTGATGACCTACAATTACGATTATCCTACCAACTGGACATTAAGAACTGTAACATCTTATGCTTCACCGAGTCGTGGCTGAACGACGACACGGATAATATAGAGCTGGCAGGATTTTCCATGCACCGGCAGAACAGAGATGCTGCCTCTGGTAAGAGAAGGGTTGGGTGTGTGTGTCTTTTTGTCAATAACAGCTGGTGCGCGATGTCTAATATTAAAGAAGTCTCGAGGCATTGCTCGTCTGAGGTAGAGTACCTTATGATAAGTTGTAGACCACACTACCTACCAAGAGAGTTCTCATCTATGTTATTCGTAGCCGTCTATTTACCACCCCAAACAGATGCTGGCACTAAGACCGCACTCAACGAGCTGTATCAGGCCATAAGCAAACAAGAAAATGCTCATCCAGAAGTGGCATGCCTAGCAGGCGAGGACTTTTTGCCTGCATTACTAAAATCAGTTTTAGCAAATGTTTACCAGCATGTCACATGCAACCAGAGGGAAAAAACTCTATACCACCTTTACTCCACACACAGAGATGCATACAAAGCTCTCCACCGCCCACTATTTGGCAAATCTGACCACAATTCTATTCTCCTGATTCTTGCTTACAAGCAAAAACTAAAGCAGGAGCACCAGTGACTCGCTCAATAACGAAGTGGTCAGATGACGAGGATGCTATGCTACAGGACTGTTTTGCTAGCACAGACTGGAATATGTTCCGGGATTCATCCAATGGCATTGAGAAGTATACCACCTCAGTCATCGGCTTCATCAATAAGTGCATCGACGACGTCATCCCCACAGTGACCGTACGTACATATCCCAACCAGAAGCCATGGATTACATGCAACATCCGCATCAAGCTAAAGGCTAGAGCTGACGCTTTTAAGGTTTCAAGGACACTAATCGACAAACCATCAAACAAGCAAAGCGTCAATACAGGATTAAGATTGAATCCTACTACACCAGCTCTGACGCTCGTCGGATGTGGCAGGGCTTGAAAACTATTACAGACTACAAAGGGAAACCCAGATGCGAGCTGCCCAGTGACGCGAGCCTACCAGACGAGCTAAATGCCTTTTATGCTCACTTCGAGGCAAGCAACACTGAAGCGTGAATGAGAGCACCAGCTGTTCTGGATGACTGTGTGATAACGCTCTCGGTAGCCGATGTGAGCAAGACCTTTAAACAGGTCAACATTCACAAAGCCGCGGTCCAGATGGATTACCAGGACGTGTACTCAAAGCATGTGCGGACCAACTGGCAAGTGTCTTCACTAACATTTTCAACCTCTCCCCGACCAAGTCTGTAATACCTACATGTTTCAAGCAGACCACCATAGTCCCTGTGCCCAAGGAAGTGATGGTAACCTGCCTAAATGATTACTTCCCCATAGCACTCACGCTGGTAGCCATGAAGTGCTTTGAAAGGCTGGTCATGGCTTACATCAACAGCATCCTCCCGGATACCCTAGACCCACTCCAATTCGCATACCGCCGCAACAGATCCACAGATGACGCAATCTCAATCGCACTCCACATCGCCCTTTCCCACCTGGACAAAAGGAACACCTACGTGAGAATGCCGTTCATTGACTATAGCTCAGCGTTCAACACCATAGCGCCCACGAAGCTCATAACTAAGCTAAGGACCCTGGGACTAAACACCTCCCTCTGCAACTCGTTCCTGGACTTCCTGACGGTCCAACCCCGGGTGGTAAGGATAGGCAACTACACATCTGCCACGCTGATCCTCAACACTGGGGCCCCTCAGGGGTGTGGACTTAGTCCCCTCCTGTGCTCCCTATTCTCCCACGACTGCGTGGCCAAACACGACTCCAACACCATCATTAAGTTTGCTGACGACACAACAGTGGTAGGCCTGATCACCGACAAACGATGAGACAGCCTATAGGGAGGTCAGAGACCGGGCAGTGTGGTGCAAGACAAAGGAGCTAATAGTGGACTACAGGAAAAGGAGGGCCGAACAGGCCCCCATTAACATCAACGGGGCTGTAGTGGAGCGGATTGAGAACTTCAAGGTCCTTTGTGTCCACATCACCAACAAACTATCATGGTCCAAACACACCAATACAGTTGTAAAGAGGGCACGACAAAACCTTTCCCCCCTCGGGAGACTGAAAAGATTTGGAATGGGTTCCCAGATCCTCAAAAGTTTCTACAGCTGCACCATCGAGAGCATCCTGACCAGTTGCATCACTGCATGGTATGGCAACTGCTTGGCATCTGACCGCAAGGCACTACAGAGGGTAGTGTGTATGGCTCAGTACATCACAGGGGCCAAGCCTCATGCCATCCAGGACCTATATAATAGGCGGTGTCAGAGGAAAGCACATAAAATTGTCAGAGACTCCAGTCACCCAAGTCATAGACTGTTTTCTCTGCTACCGCACGTCAATCAGTACCGGAGCGCCAAGTCTAGGACCAAAAGGCTCCTTAACAGAGTCTACACCCAAGCAAAAAGACTGCTGAACAATGAATCAAACGGCCACCGGACTATTAGATTGACCCCCTCTATTTGTTTTGTACACTGCTGCTACTCTCTGTTTATTATCTAAAAAAAAAGATGTAAAAAATCAAATCAAATGTATTTTTCACATACACATGGTTAGCAGATGTTAATGCGAGTGTAGCGAAATTCTTGTGCTTCTAGTTCCGACAATGCAGTAATAACCAACGAATAATCTAACCTAACAATTCCAAAACTACTACCTTATACACACAAGTGTAAAGGGATAAAGAATATGTACATAAAGATATGAATGAGTGATGGTACAGAACGGCATAGGCAAGATGCAGTAGATGGTATCGAGTACAGTATATACATATGAGATGAGTAATGTAGGGTATGTAAACAAAGTGACATAGTTTAAAGTGGCTAGTGATACATGTATTACATAAAGATGCAGTAGATGATGTAGGGTACAGTATATACACTGCTCCAAAAAATAAAGGGAACACTAAAATAACACATCCTAGATCTGAATTAATGAAATATTCTTATTAAATACTTATTTCTTTACATAGTTGAATGTGCTGACAACAAAATCACACAAAAATTAAATGGAAATCAAATTTATCAACCCATGGAGGTCTGGATTTGGAGTCACACTCAAAATTAAAGTGGAAAACCACACTACAGGCTGATCCAAATTATATTAAGTAGCATTGTTTAAAGTGGCTAGTGGTATATTTTACATCCATTTCCATCAATTCCCATTATTAAAGTGGCTGGAGTTGAGTCAGTGTGTTGGCAGCAGCCACTCAATGTTAGTGGTGGCTGTTTAACAGTCTGATGGCCTTGAGATAGAAGCTGTTTTTCAGTCTCTCGGTCCCTGCTTTGATGCACCTGTACTGACCTTGCCTTCTGGATGATAGCGGGGTGAACAGGCAGTGGCTCGGGTGGTTGTTGTCCTTGATGATCTTTATGGCCTTCCTGTGACATCGGGTGGTGTAGGTGTCCTGGAGGGCAGGTAGTTTGCCCCCAGTGTTGCATTGTGCAGACCTCACTACCCTCTGGAGAGCCTTACGGTTGTGGGCGGAGCAGTTGCCATACCAGGCGGTGATACAGCCCGACAGGATGCTCTCGATTGTGCATCTGTAGAAGTTTGTGAGTGCTTTTGGTGACAAGCCAAATTTCTTCAGCCTCCTGAGGTTGAAGAGGCGCTGCTGCGCCTTCTTCACCACGCTGTCTGTGTGGGTGGACCAATTCAGTTTGCCGTGATGGGTACGCCGAGGAACTTAAACGTACTACCCTCTCCACTACTGTCCCATCGATGTGGATAGAGGGGGTGCTCCCTCTGCTGTTTCCTGAAGTCCACAATCATCTCCTTTGTTTTGTTGACGTTGAGTGTGAGGTTATTTTCCTGACACCACACCACACAGTACAGGAGAGGGCTCAGAACGCACCCTTGTGGGGCCCCAGTGTTGAGGATCAGCGGGGTGGAGATGTTACCTACCCTCACCACCTGGGGGCGGCCCGTCAGGAAGTCCAGTACCCTGTTGCACAGGGCGGGGTCGAGATCCAGGGTCTCAAGCTTGATGACGAGTTTGGAGGGTACTATGGTGTTAAATGCTGAGCTGTAGTCAATGAACAGCATTCTCACATAGGTATTCCTCTTGTCCAGATGGGTTAGGGCAGTGTGCAGTGTGGTTTAGATTGCATCGTCTGTGGACCTATTTGGGCGGTAAGCAAATTGGAGTGGGTCTAGGGTGTCAGGTAGGGTGGAGGTGATATGGTCCTTGACTAGTCTCTCAAAGCACTTCATGATGACGGAAGTGAGTGCTACGAGGCGGTAGTCGTTTAGCGCAGTTACCTTAGCGTTCTTGGGAACAGGGGCAATGGTGGCCCTCTTGAAGCATTTGGGAACAGCAGACTGGGATAAGGATTGATTGAATATGTCCGTAAACACACCAGCCAGCTGGTCTGCGCATGCTCTGGGGACGCGGCTGGGGATGCCGTCTGGGCCTGCAGCCTTGCGAGGGTTAACACGTTTAAATGTTTTCCTCACGTCGGCTGCAGTGAAGCAGAGTCCGCAGGTTTTGGTTGCGGGCCGTGTCGGTGTCATACAACTTACCTCAACTAACCAGTACCCCCGCACACTGACTGTACCAGTACCCCCCGCACACTGACTGTACCAGTACCCCCTGTATATAGCCTCGTTGTTATTGTTACTTTTGTTTATTTGGTAAATATTTTCTTAACTCCTCTTGAACTGCACTGTTGGTTAAGTAAGCATTTCACGGTAAGGTCTTCACTTGTTGTATTCGGCACATGTATTAAATATAGTTTGATTTGAGACAGATTCTGGACGTATACACACTATAGCAGGGCAGTGAGAGAGATTCTAGACATACACACACCAGAGCAGGGCAGTGACAGGGATCATGGACACGTGTTTGAGTAAGTTCAGGGCTGAGAAAGGAACCTTTTAAGTTTCCCAACACAGCGGTACTTTGTCATTCTGAAAGGAGGGATGACGAGAGAGAAGTCTGATGAGAGGAGGATAGACCTCTCCAGACAAGTAGCGTATTGAATGAAACCCTTCCCTTCACATCCCTCTATTCCGCTCATCTCTTCACCTCTTTCCTTCTCTGCACCATTCACCAGATCACAGGCAGCAGCCGTAGTGAATGTATCCCTTCCCTTCATCCCTTCCCTGCACTATTCTAACGAGCAGCCATTGACTGGGGGTTCTCTTTAGCGCTGTGTTTAACATAGAGGTCTCCAGTCTTTCATCTACTGCCAGAATCTCCTATAACAGCCATGGACTCCATCTCTCCTTCCTCCTTCTCTAGAGAGACAAACTGATTGCTACCAGCATGGGGGAGCTGTGCCCTGCATAACTTGTAACAGTAGGTATAAAATCAAAACAAGGTATAAAGCAGACGGGAGTGATATGGAATGATACACTAGTTAGAATATCAGAAGTGGGATGGAAGTTGGACTTTGATTTTCTATTGTTGAATCCATAGTCTTAACAGTGGCTACGCACTCAATATATATACACACTACACACGCTGCTCAACCTATTAACATTAAGACACCAGCTATATACACACTGAACACAGGCTGCTCAACCCATTAACACACCAGCTATATACACTGAACACAGGCTGCTCAACCCATTAACACACCAGCTATATACACTGAACACAGGCTGCTCAACCCATTAACAGTAAGACACCAGGTATATACACTGAACACAGGCTGCTCAACCCATTAACATTAAGACACCAGCTATATACACTGAACACAGGCTGCTCAACCCATTAACAGTAAGACACCAGCTATATACACTGAACACAGGCTGCTCAACCCATTAACATTAAGACACCAGCTATATACACTGAACACAGGCTGCTCAACCTATTAACATTAAGACACCAGCTATATACACTGAACACAGGCTGCTCAACCCATTAACAGTAAGACACCAGCTATATACACTGAACACAGGCTGCTCAACCCATTAACATTAAGACACCAGCTATATACACTGAACACAGGCTGCTCAACCTATTAACATTAAGACACCAGCTATATACACTGAACACAGGCTGCTCAACCCATTAACAGTAAGTGTTTAAAGCTGTTATCCTAAAGACAGTGTCATAACAGGACCAGCCTTCCAAACGTTGTCTTCTTGACTCATGAGAAAAACAGAACGTGAGAAGCCTGTGCTTCAAAGGCTACTCTGACACTTGATATGCAACAAGAAAACCCAAACATGTTTGTGTCTGGGATTTATGTGCCTATATAATGCATGGGGCACTGGCCAGTAGAGTAGGGAATATGGTCTTTCATTTCTGAGAAAACATCACCCCCTTGTGGCAATGAGTAGTTGTTGTAAAATAAACTAAAAATGGTTTCATTTCAAACAATGCGAACTGATGAAATAAAAATCACAGCACTCATGTCGAGTTGGTTTACTTTTAATCCAAAAGTGACTGTCTCCAGACAAGTAAAAATCTGACTGAGTGACAATAGCATGAGGAACAAACAATACCACGGAAGAGTGTGTGCGTGTGTGTGTGTGTGTATGTACGCACGCATGTGAAAAGATTAACACACACAAATGGCCAAAAAGGAAAAACACAAATGAAAATAAAGCTTGATGTTTGTTTTATATACAGGAAGGTTCAAATAAAGGAATTATACCAATGTAGTGGTAGTAAGTGACAAAACAAAAGCCACAGTCATTTTTACTCCAAAATATTTACTTACATAAAATAATAATTAGGTAAAACACACAGGCTGTTTGTATCTACTTCATCGACATCACATCTGGACCATCTCGAATGTTCTCTGTCGTCATAAACACCAATAATCACCTTTCATGGCTACCTCTGACGTGGAAGAAAGTTGTGAGAGAAAACAAATGTAGGCCCTTTCCAGAAACAATCCCAAGCACCCCTAGTGTCACGAGGCACAAACAAATCTACATAATCTTTCCGGGGCTACCTCAAGCCTAACCCCTAGGTGCTAGTGTAGATCTATAGTAATTTGATGGGTAAAAGCAATACGATAGTAGCTTCACCATTTACCTCTGATAGACTAGTTGGGATGAAGCCAAATTGCTTATACCTTACCCATGCCTATCAGATATACACAGGTGCCTTGGAGAGTCTAGGTATATAGGCATAGAATGAATAGAATGGGGAAAAGCGCCCCTTAGACAATATCAATTTAATTCTAGTAATACTATTTCTATGGGGCTAGGGGGCGTTTCTGGACAGGGCAGTTGATTTCCTTCCACTATAGCATGTTTAAGGCTCAGGCATGGAATGATTACAAAGTAGATAGATTTACCTCAGTAGACAAAACATTTAATTAAAACCTATGGACGACATAATAGTTCATGTCACATTTAAGCTTTGTCTAGCTGCCAGAGTGCTGCTACTGTTGAAAAGTGTTCCAAATGGCACCTTATTCCCTATATAGTGCACTACTTTTGACCAGGGCCCATAGGGAATATAGGGCCTGGTGAGGGCACTAGGGAATAGGGTACCATTTGGGATGAAAACAATCAACTTTTCTATAGGATTATAATGATGACTGGTTTTTAGTTAGTTACACAGTTTTATATTGTGGAGTTTCGCAACAGGACATTATTATTACTCATGGATGTTGAGAATCTTAAAGCTGAAATTTCACAAGCCAGATTTATTTTCTCATAATGAGTCTCATCCAAACTAATTTACACGTAGGAAAAACGGTAGAAACCCCAAGACGTTAAGAAAGAAAAAAAAATACAAATTTAAAAATCTTCCAACACCTGACTACCCATGCTTTTCATTTGAAACAGTTACACATTTCTGAAACATTAACTGTAGGTCGAACATTTTAATAAAACAAAACAAAAAGCACAGTTATAAAATCAGCACCGATTCATATATAACTTTATTTAAAATTTAGAGATAGCTATTTCAACACTAAATATGCTGGATTTTCTGGAGATGGAGAAATGTATTTTGTGTGTATTAGCGTGCTGCTTGCCTGTCTCTGAGTCAGCACAGCGATGGCACTACCAGAGAGAAAATCACCTCGCTGTCCCGTTGAGAGAAAAAACTCCACAGATAGGTAGAAGGGTGCAAATCTTTGGGTAAGCTTCAGGACTTGTGTGACAGCCTAGTTCCTTGTTAAACACTTTTGTCTGCATACCAAACGGCACCCTATTCCCTATATAGTGCACTACTTCTTAGATGCATCCTGGGCCTCTTCACAGCAACTAGTGGGATCCTCAGTAAGACAGTATCCAACAACCACAGAATGGAAACAGTACCCACACATCTGGATGTGACGAACGTTGCAAGAAAGTACACTGAAGCGTTTACAACAGCGTGGCGTTATTTCTACGTGTTTCGTATGAAGGAATCTGCTCTTGGAAAACGGTTGTGTGCTTTACTTGGGCCAACGGTTGGATGTGTGTTGCTACATCCATGACTCTTACAGCTGATCTAGTCAACAGGTCACCAACTGAACCACCAGCAGTCGTCATCACAACCACAGAACCAACAGATTCTGACAGTCCAACATGGAGGAAAGGAAAACAGCATAAAGACCATGTCCATCCACTACTACTACAGCACAGCTAGCTAGTTACCTTTTCCTACTAACAACCTGTTTATAAATTACTAGACCACACCGGGTTACTCACTATACTAGCATAGAGACAGGGTTAGAAGACATTTAAAAATCTCATTCCATCTCCATTTGGAAGAAAAATAAAACCTTGTAGAATAATGGAACTTTCTTCAGACTAAATGTTGAGGATTCCTTTAGGTTTGAAGCTAACAAAGGGGAAAAGCTTACCCAAGGATTATAAAAGTATTTTGTTTTCATTCAGTTCCCTCTGAGCAAGCAACACTGTGTGTGTGTGTGTGTGTGTGTGTGTGTGTGTGTGTGTGTGTGTGTTAGACCATGGAGGATAAATCAGAGAAGACTTCAGATCCACATCTTAACTTCTCCATAAATACAAAATGCCTCTCCTCTTCGTCTACAAACACCAGTTTAAAACATGGACACTCCAAGGACCTGCAGAGACAAAAGTGATCATTACACATCTGTAAAAGCACTTAGCAACAACATGTCGGTCTTACGTATTACTATAGTGATGCTAAACCAACCGCCCAGATCTCATCTCGACTATTGGAAGTCTGGAGAACTTCAGTATTGAATGGTGTTTTAACGTAGTGGCAGTCAAAGCTACTCGGAGTAGAAATGAAGCATTCAATGTTTCCCCTAAAGAGAGGCATTGCCTTGATCTAGCTTTTTGTTTTCCTCCTGTGTTGGACAAAGGTTCAGTAGCCTATGAGGAGTTAGTTTGTATGTTATGCATGCTAGCTTGTTGCATCACTCGACCGCTGTACTCCACCCCTTTGTATCTTCTTCCTGGAGGAGAACGTCCCCAGGCTTTCCAACAGAAAAATATCAAAAGGAATGTATTCAACCAAATGATCTTCCACATTTAACCCAACCCCTCTGAATCAGAGAGGTGCCCCCCCGCACCAGTCTTAATCCATGTCCACATCATCAGCGCCCGGCTCGTATTTTCAACCAGCAATCATTTGGTTACCGGCCCAAAAGGTTCTTAACCGCTCAGCTACCTGCTGCCTCAGAGTGTGTAACGCCTGGGCTTCTGAGGCTAACATTACAATAAAAACAGGAGTGTGTAACGCCTGGGCTTCTGAGGCTAACATTACAATAAAAACAGGAGTGTGTAACGCCTGGGCTTCTGAGGCTAACATTACAATAAAAACCAGAGTGTGTAACGCCTGGGCTTCCGAAGCTAATATTACAATAAAAACCAGAGTGTGTAACGCCTGGGCTTCCGAAGCTAATATTACAATAAAAACCAGAGTGTGTAACGCCTGGGCTTCCGAAGCTAATATTACAATAAAAACCAGTGTGTAACGCCTGGGCTTCTGAGGCTAACATTACAATAAAAACCAGAGTGTAACGCCTGGGCTTCTGAGGCTAACATTACAATAAAAACCAGAGTGTGTAACGCCTGGGCTTCTGAGGCTAACATTACAATAAAAACAGGAGTGTGTAACGCCTGGGCTTCTGAGGCTAACATTACAATAAAAACAGGAGTGTGTAACGCCTGGGCTTCTGAGGCTAACATTACAATAAAAACAGGAGTGTGTAACGCCTGGGCTTCTGAGGCTAACATTACAATAAAAACCAGAGTGTAACGCCTGGGCTTCTGAGGCTAACATTACAATAAAAACAGGAGTGTGTAACGCCTGGGCTTCTGAGGCTAACATTACAATAAAAACCAGAGTGTAACGCCTGGGCTTCTGAGGCTAACATTACAATAAAAACAGGAGTGTGTAACGCCTGGGCTTCTGAGGCTAACATTACAATAAAAACAGGAGTGTGTAACGCCTGGGCTTCTGAGGCTAACATTACAATAAAAACCAGAGTAACGCCTGGGCTTCTGAGGCTAACATTACAATAAAAACCAGAGTGTAACGCCTGGGCTTCCGAAGCTAATATTACAATAAAAACCAGAGTGTAACGCCTGGGCTTCTGAGGCTAACATTACAATAAAAACCAGAGTGTAACGCCTGGGCTTCTGAGGCTAACATTACAATAAAAACCAGAGTGTAACGCCTGGGCTTCTGAGGCTAACATTACAATAAAAACCAGAGGTTGGAACCTAAATTATTTTCCAATCATTCAGTTCTGAACAGAACCATAATTATTTTTGTTACATTCCACTGTTCTGACCAGCAAAATCAAGTTCTGAACCGGTTCAAAACCAAAAATAAGTAACGGTTTATATCGATCCTTTCTGAAATACATTTATTTATTTTTTACATTTAGTGAGACATTAAATTACTTCACCAATCACGCAGTGCGGACAGAGCAGCTTGCTATGGAGAAATGAACACATTTATCTGAAATGGATCTTCCGCATTTAAACCAACCCCTGAATGAGAGAGGTGTGTAAAGGCTGCTTTAAATCGACATCCACGTCTTCGGCGCCCGGGGAACAGTGGGTTAACTGCCTTGCTCAAGGGTAGAACAACATATTTTTACCTCGTCAGCTTGGAGATTCGATCGAGTAACCTTTCGGCTACTGGACCAACACTCCTACCCGCCAGCCAACACGCGCAATGATTTACAGCTGGCAAACAGACACTGGGTGCCAGCTGGAATTGTCAATGTAATGCATCTCAATTGGAAAATGACGATTTTACACAATATAGAAACCTAATAATCTACTAAATGACTTTAATTTAAATGACGTGTATTCATAACATCTTAGCTTTTATAATAAACTAAATGTCATTACAATGTTACATATTAGTTTATTTTAGTTGATTGGTTTGTAAGTAAGCTTTACACAGTAAACCTGTTGTTTTCGGTGCATGTGACGAATACAATTTGATGTGGTATTTCCTGGCGGTCTCCCGTCTCAGTATTAACCAGGCCGACCCTGAACAGGCGTGTTTACCAGGCCGACCCTGAACAGGCGTGTTTAGGGTGGTATGGCCACAAGCGTAGTGATCACTCAGCACAGAAGTGCAGTGCTCGTTACTTATTAGGTTCTAGGGAACAATAAGTGCTTTAAAAACATAGCTAGAACTCTTAAAAAAAATATATTATTTTTTTTTACCTTTATTTAACTAGTCAGTTAAGAACACATTCTTATTTTCAATGACGGTCCAGGAACAGTGGGTTAACTGCCTTGTTCAGGGGCAGAACGTTAGATTTTTACCTTGCAAGATCGAATCCCCGAGTTGACAACCTTTTGGTTACTAGTCCAACGCTCTAACCACCAGGCTACCTGCCGTCCCTACACTCTAACCACCAAGCTACCTGCCGCCCCTACACTCTAACCACCAGGCTACCTGCCGCCCCTACACTCTAACCACCAGGCTACCTGCCGCCCCTACACTCTAACCACCAGGCTACCTGCCGCCCCTACACTCTAACCACCAGGCTACCTGCCGCCCCTACACTCTAACCACCAGGCTACCTGGTTAATTTAAGTTGAGAGCACCAGTACAACCAATGAAAATGTTTAATTTAGAGCGCTGTGTTAGTATAAGGAAGAGTATTACTAGAGTAATAATGGTTGAGTATAAGAGGAGAGAGTTACTTACAGACTCGTCCATGATAGAACCAGGGTCAAAGTAGTCTGGTTTCAGCTCTGATCTCTCTCTCCTGTTCTTAGAGGGGGGCTGGAGAAAGGAGAGAGAAACAAATATGAAATTATTTAAATTCTGCTTATATGGACCGATTGTGATAATTACACACTGAATAAAAAAATGTAACGCAACATGCAACGATTTTAAAGATTTTACTGAGTAACAGTTTATATGAGGAACTCTGTCAATTGAAATACATTAATTAGGCCCTAATCTATGGATTTCACATGACTGGGAAAACATATGAATTTGTTGGTCCCAGACCTTAAAAAAAAAGGGGGGGAGGGACGTGGATCAGAAAACCAGTCAGTATCTGGTGTGACCACCATTTGCCTCGTGCAGTGTGACATCTTCACATAGAGTTCAACAGGTGGTTTGTGAGCTTTGGAATATGGTTCCACTCTAACGGCTGTGTTAAGTTTCTGGATATTGGCAGGAACTGGAACACACTGTCGTACACGTCGATCCAGAACATCCCAAATATGCTCAATTGATGTCATGTCTGGTGAGTACGCAGGCCATGGAAGAACTGGGCCATTTCTAGCTTCAAGGAATTGTGTACAGATCCTCGCAAAACATGAGGTGATGGATGAATGGCATGACAATTGTCCTCAGGATCTAGTCACGGGACAGTGCATTCGGAAAGTTCTCAGACTTCACTTTTTCAACATTTGGTTACATTACAGACTTATTCTAAAACGGATTTTAAAAAATGTCTCAATCTACCCCATGATGACAAAGCAAAAACTGTTTTAATGTTTCCATTGATCATCCTTGAGATGTTTCTACAACTTGATTGATTGGACATGATTTGGAAAGACACCTGCCTATATAAAAGGTCCCACTGTTTTATTTTAATTGTTTTTTTGATGTTGGTAATTTTAGCCCCTTTTTCGTGATATCCAATTGCGATCGTGTCATCGCTGCAACTCCCCAATGGGCTTGGGAGAGGCGTCCTCCGAAACATGACCTGCCAAGCCACGCCACTTCTTAACACCTGCTCAGTTAACCCGGAAGCCAGCTGCACCAACTTGTCGGAGGAAAGACCGTTCAACTGACGACCCAAGTCAGCTTACAGGCGCCTGGCCCGCCACAAGGAGCTGCTAGAGCTCGATGAACCAAGGAAAGCCACCCGGCCAAACCCTCCCATATCCCGGACGACGCTTGGCCAATTGTAAGCCCTATGGTACTCCCGGTCACGGGATTGAAACCCAGTCTGTAGTGATGCCTCAACACTGCAATGCAGTGCCTTAGACCAATAAGGTCCCACAGTTGACCGTGTATATCAGTGCAAAAACCAAGAAACCGATGGTCACGGACAGAGCTCCAGAGTTTCTCTGCAGAGATGGGAGAACCTTCCAGAAGGACAACCATCTCTGCAGGACTACAACAATCAGGCCTGTATGGTAGAGTGGCCAGACGGAAACCACTCCTCAGTAAAGGGTACACTCCCCAGGAAAGGGTACATGTAAAGGGGACACTCCTCAGTAAAGGGTACATGTAAAGGGTACACTCCCCAGTAAAGGGTACATGACTGCCCGCTTGGAGTTTGCCAAGACTCCAAGACTCAACTATTTGACCTGAATGCCAAGCACCACGTCTGGAGGAAACCTGGCACCATCCCTACGGTGAAGGATGGTGGTGGCAGCATCATGCTGTGGGGATGTTTTTCAGCGGCGGGGACTGGGAGACTAGTCAGGATCGAGGGAAAGATGAATGGAGCAAAGTACAGAGAGATCCTTGATGAAAACCTGCTCCAGAGCGACCTTAGACTGTGGGGAAGGTTCACCTTCCAACAGGACAACGACCCTAAGCACACAGCCAAGACAACACGAGTGGCTTCAGGACAAGTCTCCAAATGTCCTTGAGTTGCCCGCCAAAGCCCGGACTTGACCCGACATCTCGAGAGACCTGAAAATAGCTGTGCAGCAACACTACCCATCCGATCTGCAGAGAAGAATGGGAGAAACTACCCAAATACAGGTGTGCCAAGCTTGTAGTCATACCCAAGACGACTCGAGGCTGTAATCCCAGCCAAGGTGCTTCAACAAAGTCAACAAGGGCTTCAACAAGGGTCTGAATACTTCCGTTAAATACGATATCAGTTTTTAAAAAATGTATTAATTTTTTTGCCAACATTCCTAAAAACCTGTTTTTGTGTTGTCATTATCGGGATTGATGAGGGAAATTTTGTTTTTTTCTCTTCTGAATGGACTGCATCTCTGTGCATTCAAATTGCCATCGATAAACTTCAATTGTGTTCATTGTCCGTAGTTTATACATGCCCATACGATAACCTCACCGCCACCACGGGGCACTCTGTTCACAACGTAGACATCAGTAAACTGTTCGCCCACACGACGCCATACACGCTGTCTGCCACCTGCTCGGTACATTTGAAACCGGGATTCATCTGTGAAGAGCACACTTCTCCAGAGTGCCAGAGGACATCGAAGGTGAGCATTTACCCACTGAAGTTGGTTACGACTCCCAAATTCTCTAAAGCTGGGTGCACACTACACAATTTCATCCCCGATTTAGCTGGTCCAGACACATTTTTGAGATCAGAGACAAAACCCCCATGTTGATGCCTACTCGGGGGGGCACACTATTTTTGAGATCAGAGACAAAACCCCCATGTTGATGCCTACTCAGGGGGGGGGCACACAGACGCTCGTTTAGTGTGAGCAGGTTAGAGACGCAATCCGAGGTCTATCAATCTCGACTTTGAGCAGTGCCCCACGTCCAAATATTTTGAAACCTTGTGATTTTATCGGCACAAACTCTTCAATGCTTTTGTAGTGAGATGTGCAACGACAATGAGCAATAGCCAATGAGAGCTCGCCAGAGAAGAACCCAGTGAGATGAGCATGCTTCACATCACCCAGAATGTGTAGACTCTCAAAGGAGCCATGACTACTACTAAACTCAGCAAAAAAAGTAACATCCCCTTTTCAGGACCCTGTCTGTCAAAGATAAGCTTACAGACGGTAGGCAATTAGGTCACAGTTATGAAAACTAAGGACACTAAAGAGGCCTTTCTACTGACTCTGAAAAACACCAAAAGAAAGATGCCCAGGGTCCCTGCTCATACGCGTGAACGTGCCTTAGGCATGCTGCAAGGAGGCATGAGGACTGCAGATGTGGCCAGGGCAATAAATTGCAATGTCCGTACTGTGAGATGCCTAAGACAGAGCTACAGGGAGACAGCTGATCATCCTCGCAGTGGCAGACCACGTGTAACAACACCTGCACAGGATCGGTACATCCGAACATCACACCTGCAGTACAGGTACAGGATGGCAACAACAACTGCCCGAGTTACACCAGGAACGCACAATCCCTCCATCAGTGCTCAGACTGTCTGCAATAGGCTGAGAGAGACCGGACTGAGGGCTTGTAGGCCTGTTGTAAGGCAGATCCTCACCAGACGTCACCGGCAACAATGTCGCCTATGAGCACAAACCCACTGTCGCTGGACCAGACAGGACTGGCAAAAAGTGCTCTTCACTGACAAGTCGCGGTTTTGTCTCACCAGGGGTGATGGTCGTATTCGCGTTTATTGTCAAAGGATTGAGCGTTACACCGAGGCATGTACTCTGGAGCAGGATCGATTTGGAGGTGGAGGGTCCGTCATGGTCTTGGGCGGTGTGTCACAGCATCATCGGACTGAGCTTTTGGTCGTTGCAGGCAATCTCAACGCTGTGTGTTAAAGGGAAGACATCCTCCTCCCTCATGAGCCTGCAGGAAGGGTATCACATCTTGACATGTGATACGTGCTCTGAGCCACAGATCGTTGTAACTACTTTAAAATTTACATCACATCATTGTTTTGGCGAGACAGTGTGCTATGGAGAATCCTCACGACCAAGTGAAGAATCTTGTAGTGTGTGACCTACCGTCCGTGCTACATGGTTCAGTGTGCACACCACTACGTTGGGAAAACAACGACAAAAAACTACAGGAGAGATTAATGTGAGAAGTTTAGCGATGTTAGGATTGTTAAAGTCATGTAGTTTACACCCGGGTTAAAATGATGTTTGAGGTAGCTTATTGTAGAGAAATTAACATTAGATTATCTGGCAACAGCTCTGATGGACATTCCTGCAGTCAACATGCCAATTGCACACTCCCTCAACTTGAGACAGCTGAGGCATTGTAGAAATTACGGAACATTTCTGGGATCTTTTATTTTAGCTCATGAAACCAACATTCTACATGTTGCGTTTATATTTTTTTAATATATATTTTTCAGGATATTTAGTGTTTCTTGACAGAAATCTTTGTGGATCACCACATAATTCGCTTGTAAAGGTTTTATAAACAAAATGCATTATTTGTAGTAAAAGGTCAAAGGTCTCACCAGGTCGATGTCCATGGTGTCAAAGTCCATGCCCTCGTTGAGGTCTTCCATACGACCCTCTGACGACATCATCACGTCCTCTACGATAGGCTCCTCATCCTCCTCCATCAGCCCTGTACCACGCCGACTACACACACCATAATTAGTACAAATGGTTAGTCCACAAAGAGATATGTTAAGGAAGTAGCTCTTACATGGCCTGTTGCAGGTTGGTCCTGAGCTCAGGGTTAGGGAGGGATGGGTATGTGTGTGTGTATTCTTACATGGCCTGTTGCAGGTTGGTTCTGAGCTTGGCGTAGTTCATGGCTCTCTCCTGCTGCTGACGAACCTCCTCCTGCTGCCTCTGAGCCAGCATCCACGTCACCTGGGTACTACAAACACAGACATCAGTAAGTTAAATAACCCCACTGGTGGTTCAGGTAGGTATACGTTGACAGAGAGAGGAGAAAGAATCTTACTTGTAGTCGATGGGTGTCTGGTGGAGTTGAGGGGTTTGGGGGAGTGTGTGAGGGTGAGGATGCTGCTGGGAGTCTGAAGGGAGGGCGTACACTCCCATGTAGCTGTCGTCTCTCCCCCGTTTGGCCTCCTCCCTCATGTCCCCTGGTCCTCTCATCATGGTAGAGGTGAGGTGGGGGGAGGGCATCATCACGGGCGTCTGCATGCTCTGGTGCTGCCACGACATATCTGCACTGCTGCTACTGCTCTCCTCAGCTAGAGAGAACACACACTGTTAAACACACACACACACTACTCTAACATGGCCATGTAGTGACTACAGTCCGACTTCCAGACCCTGGTTCTGGAGCTACCTTCAGGGAGTTTCCTCTTAGCTGCAGCGACAGTAGCAGTGGGAGTAGCAGCCTTGGTCTTCTTGGATCTGACCGACGACCCTCTGGAGGAGTAGCCGGAGACAACAGACATGGTGTCATCGTCCCCGCCAGCCTGCAGGGAGTTCCTGTAGGAGATGAGCGGTAGCCAGCAGTCGTCTCTCTGGAGGGCCATCTGGAAGGTCATGAACCTCTCCAGATACATGTGACTACAGGGGAGACAGGAGAGATGTTACACACACACACACACTGAACAAAAACATAAAAACGCAACATAAAGTGTTCGTCCCAGGTTTCATGAGCTGAAATAAAAGATCCCAGAACAAAAAGCTTATTTCTCTCAAATTTGTTTACATTCCTGTTAGTGAGCATTTCTCTTTTTCCAAGATAATCCATCCACCGGACAGGTGTGGCATGTCAAGAAGCCGATTAAACAGCATGATCATTACACAGGTGCACCTTGTGCTGGGGACAGACTACTAAAATGTGCAGTTTTGTCACAACACAATGCCACAGATGTCTCACGTTGAGGGAGCGTGTAATTGGCATGCTGACTGCAGGAATGTCAACCAGAGCTGTTGCCAGAAAATTGAATTTCTCGAACATAAGCTCCCTCCAATGTTATTTTCAAGAATTTGGCAGTATATCCAACTGGCCTCACAACAGCAGACACGTGTAACCACACCAGCCCAGGACCTCCACATCTGGCTTCTTCACCTGTGGGATCATCTGGGACCAGCCACCTGGACAGCTGATGAAACTGAGGAGTATTTATGTCTGTAATAAAGCCCTTTTAATGGGAAAAACTCATTCTGACTAGCTGGGCCTGGCTCCCAAGTGGCCTCCCAGTCATGTGAAATCCATAGATTAGGGCCTCATTTATTTATTTAAATTGACAGATAACCTTATATGAACTGTAACTTTGAAATGGTTGTGTTTATATTTTTGTTCAGTATATATACATACACACAATTAAACAAAGTAATTTGGAAGGTCCTTATGGTCATGTGTCTGGGAGGGGACACAGTCCTCTTATCCTGCTTCATGACATTTCATACGAGTCATCACTTACAGACATCAGTTACCACACACACACACACACACACACACACACACACGTGTCTGATTAGGAGGCAGAGGTGTGTACTCACACAGTCCTCTTGTCCTGCCTCATTAGTTTGGAGGAAAACTCAGAGAGGATGTCTAGGAAGGCCAGGTGAAGAGGAGGGTTGCCCTCTCCCTGTGGACTGGGCTCCTTAAACGCAAACTCTATACCATCCCTGGGGGGGAAGAGAGCGAGAGAGAAGAGGTAGGGAGAGGGGAGTGAGAGTAGAGGGAGACAATTTTAGATCAGAAAAATGGGAGGTATCTAACAGCATATGTAGATAGATACATTAACTAGTCCTATACATAGCTCACATTCATCATATGTTAATCATGTTCAGTAATTCTAATCATTTTAAAAAGCTGTCTTATCTGCTGGTTATGTCAGTCTTGTGTACAATAAAGCTACGGAGAAAGAGATCAGAAGAGACTGACTTGTGCAGCATGGCGATAGCATCTCGCGTTTTGACCTGGTCCAGACCGAAGGTGAGAGAGAAACGTCTGGCCAGCTCCTTGATCCCACAGAATGCCGAGGACGAGCGGTCAAATCCTGTCCCCAACTCTGACAACATCTCATGGAACAACTGGAGGAGACGGGGCAGAGAGGGCAAGACAGGGCAGAGAGGGCAAGACGGGGGCAGAGAGGGCAAGACGGGGGCAGAGAGGGCAAGACGGGGGCAGAGAGGGCAAGACGGGGGAAGAGAGGGCAAGACGGGGGAAGAGAGGGCAAGACGGGGGAAGAGAGGGCAAGACGGGGGCAGAGAGGGCAAGACGGGGGCAGAGAGGGCAAGACGGGGGCAGAGAGGGCAAGACGGGGGCAGAGAGGGCAAGACGGGGGCAGAGAGGGCAAGACGGGGGCAGAGAGGGCAAGACGGGGGAAGAGAGGGCAAAACGGGGAAGAGAGGGCAAGAATAAAGACATGGTTCTTTCAATCTGATTGGTTCCACAAAAGCTGGCCTGCAGTCTGGAGATCAGGAGATCTAGCTTGACTAAAACAACAGTGTGTGTGTGTAACCCACCTGTTGTAGACTGAGGATGAGTGTCTTGGCACATTGGATCTTGTCTATCTGTCTGGTCTTTGACATGGTCTCCTTGATGATGTCACCATAGTCATTATAATACTAGAGAGGAAGACAGTTCAACCACAAGTCAGTCTCTCTTAAAGGGAAAAAGAAAACAGGACTTGTGATCATTTGCAACCAAGCCGTACATGGGATGACTCCGGTATTGATATGGTGTTTAACGAGTGTCGTAGGCAAGGAGAAGTGATAACCATATCATCTATGGAACGGGCTTCCCTATTCAACTCAACGATGACATACTGTGTGGACTGACAACCATTGCGAGTGTATCCATGAGTTTAACAGTCAAATTGCCAGGGTTAGAGGTCCTTTCTAAAGAGCCTATTTCTCTGGTCTGTGTAAAGCCTTTCTCCATTCTCACCCTCATGTACTGCTTAAAGATGTCAGCGCCAGTGTTCATCTCTACTACGTTATAGATGATGAGTTTACAGTAGGCCGCAAGGAGGTTACGTCTCTTGTGAAGAGCTTCTATCTTCGCTGCCTCGTCATCCTGCTGGCCATCTGTAGATACAACATAACAGATAAACAGTTACACAGCCAGTCACAGAGCTCTTATCTAGAGGTAAAGCCGGGCACACACACATCACAGGGCCAGACGGTAACGTGATTCACTTAGCAGGGTCTCCTTCGGGCATCGCTAACCAACAAGAGCTTATTTTCAAGTGAAAATAAGCAACCTACTAGAAAAGACTGTAGCGGTATGTGTGTGGTTAGCAGTGTGTGTACCTGTGCTGCCGTTGTCATCGTCCTGGTCTATAAACACATGGTGCAGTATGAAGGACAGTAGTTCTGTCTGTAACGAGTCATCAGGACTGTAGACCAGCGGCTCCAGCTGCTCTCTGCCTCCCGATACCATCTGATGACTAAAGACCAGCAACACATCACACAGGATGGTGAACGCCTGGTGGAGAGAGGAGATGGACTGTTGGTTATCAGTGGTCTGCCTCCTGAGACCATCTGATGACCTAAGACCAGCAACACATCACACAGGATGGTGAACGCCTGGTGGAGAGAGGAGATGGACTGTTGGTTATCAGTGGTCTGCCTCCTGAGACCATCTGATGACCTAAGACCAGCAACACATCACACAGGATGGTAAACGCCTGGGAGAGAGAGAGGAGATGGACTGTTGGTTATCAGCGGTCTGCCTCCTTGGTCACGTCTTCCTCATCTCAATAGGGTGGCACGGGGATTCTGGGAATTTCAGGTTTGAAAATAACCAGATTTAAAATCAGTAGGACGTGAATAGCTGCTACAGGACAGTACCTGTTCCTTGACGGTTGTGTTGACGTTGGTGAGGTAACGTTGACACATCAGACAGAACATCCGCATCTGTTTCCTCAGGCTCACCAGCTCCTCCTACAAAAACAGGATTACGTGATCAACACACATCCTCCGAGATTACATACAACACGAGTGAACCGTCAACAGATCTGCTGTGTAAACCTTCACTGGCTCCCCAATGCCATTTTCCTAGCTACCAGATAACACACAAATGAATGAGAAGGTTCTGAGCTGCCAGCCAGCTGCATACCTTTCTGTGGCTGCCCTCCGAGACCTTGGCCAAGTACCACAGGACAACGTAGTGGGTACACTGTAGAGCATGGACCACTATCTGCTCTGGCATGTCTCCGTTCTCAATGCCCGTGTTGAGCAACTTGAAGTTACTGCTGAACAGGTCCCACTGGGACAGGTCATGGGCACTGGGGGAAGAGAGTTAAGAACGTCAGGAGCCAGAGACAGAGGACAGCGAGAGAAGAGAGACAGCGAGGAGGGAGACACAGACAGCAAGACAGACAGAGACAGCGAGGAGGGAGACACAGACAGTGAGAGAAGAGAGACAGCGAGGAGGGAGACACAGACAGCGAGAGGAGACAGCGAGGAGGGAGACACAGACAGCGAGAGAAGAGACAGCGAGGAGGGAGAGACAGACAGCGAGAGACAGAGAGTTCTTTACTTGTGGAATGCTGTGATTCTCTTGAGAGTAGACAGGACCTGGTAGGCATCATCATCATCAGGCTCCTCACCCTGAACACAGAGACAGACCAGTGTCAACCACACACACAGAGACAGACCAGTGTCAGTATCAACCACACGCAGAGACAGACCAGTGTCAGAGTCAACCACACAGACAGACCAGTGTCAGAGTCAACCACACAGACAGACCAGTGTCAGAGTCAACCACACAGACAGACCAGTGTCAGAGTCAACCACACAGACAGACCAGTGTCAGAATCAACCACACACACAGAGACACACCAGTGTCAGTATCAACCACACACAGAGACACACCAGTGTCAGTATCAACCACACAGACAGAGACAGACCAGTGTCAGTATCAACCACACAGACAGAGACAGACCAGTGTCAGTATCAACCACACAGACAGAGACACACCAGTGTCAGTATCAACCACACAGACAGAGACACACCAGTGTCAGTATCAACCACACAGACAGAGAGACCAGTGTCAGTATCAACCACACAGACAGAGACACACCAGTGTCAGTATCAACCACACAGACAGAGACACACCAGTGTCAGTATCAACCACACAAACTGGTCCACTCCCCCTAATTGATGTAAAATGAAGACTGGTGGTAGAAAGTCCCTCTGGCCCAAACAGCTTTCTCACTCTGAGCGCTCTCCTCCAATCCCCTCTTACCCCTTGTAGGCAGTCCTTTAGCTGTCTGTTGATTGTGCACCGGTTCACTCTCCCATTCCCTCATCCCTCCCCCTCTCACCCCTTGTAGGCAGTCCTTTAGCTGTCTGTTGATTGTGCACCGGTTCACTCTCCCATTCCCTCATCACTCCCCCTCTCACCCCTTGTAGGCAGTCCTTTAGCTGTCTGTTGATTGTGCACCGGTTCACTCTCCCATTCCCTCATCCCTCCCCCTCTCACCCCTTGTAGGCAGTCCTTTAGCTGTCTGTTGATTGTGCACCGGTTCACTCTCCCATTCCCTCATCACTCCCCCTCTCACCCCTTGTAGGCAGTCCTTTAACTGTCTGTTGATTGTGCACCGGTTCACTCTCCTATTCCCTCATCACTCCCCCTCTCACCTCTTGTAAGAAGTCTTCCAGCAGTCTGTTGAATTTGTCCACCATTTCATCCAGAAGCTGTGACCTGGCGATGTCCACTCTGTTAAAGATGGTGAACTCCTCGTTACAGAGAGCGTGGTAGGTCTTCGAGCACGCCTCCAGCACCTCTGTGTCTGTGTGTTTCTCCACGATCTCCCTGATCTGACGCAGCAACGCCTCCAAGTGCTAGAAGAAGAGGGAGGGAGTCGGGAAATATGTTTTAGAGACGTCTTGAAGTGTTATGCATTTGATATTTCACAGCTGTCATTGTACTGCACAGTGCTTTGAATTAGACTACAGTGCAGGGTCGGGGGTTAGAGTTTGAATTAGACTAGTGTTGGGTCGGCGGTTAGAGTTTGAATTAGACTACAGTGTAGGGTCGGGGGTTAGAGTTTGAATTAGACTACAGTGTAGGGTCTGGGGTTAGAGTTTGAATTAGACTACAGTGCAGGGTCGGCGGTTAGAGTTTGAATTAGACTACAGTGCAGGGTCGGGGGTTAGAGTTTGAATTAGACTACAGTGCAGGGTCGGGGATTAGAGTTTGAATTAGACTACAGTGCAGGGTCGGGGGTTAGAGTTTGAATTAGACTAGTGTTGGGTCGGCGGTTAGAGTTTGAATTAGACTAGTGTTGGGTCGGGGGTTAGAGTTTGAATTAGACTACAGTGTTGGGTCGGGGGTTAGAGTTTGAATTAGACTACAGTGTAGGGTCGGGGGTTAGAGTTTGAATTAGACTACAGTGTAGGGTCGGGGGTTAGAGTTTGAATTAGACTACAGTGCAGGGTCGGGGGTTAGAGTTTGAATTAGACTACAGTGCAGGGTCGGGGGTTAGAGTTTGAATTAGACTACAGTGTAGGGTCGGGGGTTAGAGTTTGAATTAGACTACAGTGTTGGGTCAGGGGTTAGAGTTTGAATTAGACTACAGTGTTGGGTCGGGGGTTAGAGTTTGAATTAGACTACAGTGCAGGGTCGGGGGTTAGAGTTTGAATTAGACTACAGTGTTGGGTCGGGGGTTAGAGTTTGAATTAGACTACAGTGCAGGGTCGGGGGTTAGAGTTTGAATTAGACTACAGTGCAGGGTCGGGGGTTAGAGTTTGAATTAGACTACAGTGTTGGGTCGGGGGTTAGAGTTTGAATTAGACTACAGTGTAGGGTCGGGGGTTAGAGTTTGAATTAGACTACAGTGTTGGGTCGGGGGTTAGAGTTTGAATTAGACTACAGTGCAGGGTCGGGGGTTAGAGTTTGAATTAGACTACAGTGCAGGGTCGGGGGTTAGAGTTTGAATTAGACTACAGTGTTGGGTCGGGGGTTAGAGTTTGAATTAGACTACAGTGTAGGGTCGGGGGTTAGAGTTTGAATTAGACTACAGTGCAGGGTCGGGGGTTAGAGTTTGAATTAGACTACAGTGTTGGGTCGGGGGTTAGAGTTTGAATTAGACTACAGTGTAGGGTCGGGGGTTAGAGTTTGAATTAGACTACAGTGCAGGGTCGGGGGTTAGAGTTTGAATTAGACTACAGTGTAGGGTCGGGGGTTAGAGTTTGAATTAGACTACAGTGCAGGGTCGGGGGTTAGAGTTTGAATTAGACTACAGTGTTGGGTCGGGGGTTAGAGTTTGAATTAGACTACAGTGTTGGGTCGGGGGTTAGAGTTTGAATTAGACTACAGTGCAGGGTCGGGGGTTAGAGTTTGAATTAGACTACAGTGCAGGGTCGGGGGTTAGAGTTTGAATTAGACTACAGTGCAGGGTCGGGGGTTAGAGTTTGAATTAGACTACAGTGTAGGGTCTGGGGTTAGAGTTTGAATTAGACTACAGTGCAGGGTCGGGGGTTAGAGTTTGAATTAGACTACAGTGCAGGGTCGGGGGTTAGAGTTTGAATTAGACTACAGTGTTGGGTCGGGGGTTAGAGTTTGAATTAGACTACAGTGTAGGGTCGGGGGTTAGAGTTTGAATTAGACTACAGTGCAGGGTCGGGGGTTAGAGTTTGAATTAGACTACAGTGCAGGGTCGGGGGTTAGAGTTTGAATTAGACTACAGTGTAGGGTCTGGGGTTAGAGTTTGAATTAGACTACAGTGCAGGGTCGGGGGTTAGAGTTTGAATTAGACTACAGTGCAGGGTCGGGGGTTAGAGTTTGAATTAGACTACAGTGTTGGGTCGGGGGTTAGAGTTTGAATTAGACTACAGTGTTGGGTCGGGGGTTAGAGTTTGAATTAGACTACAGTGCAGGGTCGGGGGTTAGAGTTTGAATTAGACTACAGTGTAGGGTCGGGGGTTAGAGTTTGAATTAGACTACAGTGTAGGGTCGGGGGTTAGAGTTTGAATTAGACTACAGTGCAGGGTCGGGGGTTAGAGTTTGAATTAGACTACAGTGCAGGGTCGGGGGTTAGAGTTTGAATTAGACTACAGTGTAGGGTCGGGGGTTAGAGTTTGAATTAGACTACAGTGCAGGGTCGGGGGTTAGAGTTTGAATTAGACTACAGTGCAGGGTCGGGGGTTAGAGTTTGAATTAGACTACAGTGCAGGGTCGGGGGTTAGAGTTTGAATTAGACTACAGTGCAGGGTCGGGGGTTAGAGTTTGAATTAGACTACAGTGCAGGGTCGGGGGTTAGAGTTTGAATTAGACTACAGTGTTGGGTCAGGGGTTAGAGTTTGAATTAGACTACAGTGCAGGGTCGGGGGTTAGAGTTTGAATTAGACTACAGTGCAGGGTCGGGGGTTAGAGTTTGAATTAGACTACAGTGCAGGGTCGGGGGTTAGAGTTTGAATTAGACTACAGTGCAGGGTCGGGGGTTAGAGTTTGAATTAGACTACAGTGTTGGGTCAGGGGTTAGAGTTTGAATTAGACTACAGTGCAGGGTCGGGGGTTAGAGTTTGAATTAGACTACAGTGTTGGGTCGGGGGTTAGAGTTTGAATTAGACTACAGTGCAGGGTCGGGGGTTAGAGTTTGAATTAGACTACAGTGTAGGGTCGGGGGTTAGAGTTTGAATTAGACTACAGTGCAGGGTCGGGGGTTAGAGTTTGAATTAGACTACAGTGCAGGGTCGGGGGTTAGAGTTTGAATTAGACTACAGTGCAGGGTCGGGGGTTAGAGTTTGAATTAGACTACAGTGTAGGGTCGGGGGTTAGAGTTTGAATTAGACTACAGTGCAGGGTCGGGGGTTAGAGTTTGAATTAGACTACAGTGTTGGGTCGGGGGTTAGAGTTTGAATTAGACTAGTGTTGGGTCGGGGGTTAGAGTTTGAATTAGACTACAGTGCAGGGTCGGGGGTTAGAGTTTGAATTAGACTACAGTGTAGGGTCGGGGGTTAGAGTTTGAATTAGACTACAGTGCAGGGTCGGGGGTTAGAGTTTGAATTAGACTACAGTGCAGGGTCGGGGGTTAGAGTTTGAATTAGACTACAGTGCAGGGTCGGGGGTTAGAGTTTGAATTAGACTACAGTGCAGGGTCGGGGGTTAGAGTTTGAATTAGACTACAGTGCAGGGTCGGGGTTAGAGTTTGAATTAGACTACAGTGTAGGGTCGGGGGTTAGACCTTCTCTAGTCGTCCTGTGGTGTAGATATCCAGGTCAAAGAACTGAGGGAGCTGCAGCAGGTTGGTCACCTTCTCTGTATCTATGGAGTACTGAAACAAAGAGAGGCAGCACACTCACACACAGTACTGCATGCAGGGGACACACGTTTATTAGAGAGGGTGAAGGTGTAGTGTCCTACCTTGGCCAGCAGAGGGGGTAATGTCACAGCAAACAGCTCTGTCATTCTGGTCCTGTCATCTAGCTGGGTCTTCTTCTCCTTCGCTGTCATCACCTGGCGGGAGAACAAACACCATTGTAAATACAACCCATGTTTATTTATTTTCCCTTTTGCACATAGTAACAAAACTTGACATAATATGATATTTGAAATGTCTTTATTCTTTTGAAACTCGTGAGTGTGATGTTTACTGTTCATTTTTTTATTGTTTATCATCTATTTCGCTTGCTTTGGCAATATAAACATACGTTTCCCATGCCAAGGAAGCCCATTGACTTGAGAGACAGAGAGAGTTCCCTTTTCTGACCAGTCTAGTGTCTTACCCTCTTCCCAGTTCCGCGGCCTACGGGCGGGTGGCACTCTGCTGCCTGGCGCACCGTACACAGCATTATCTCTATGAGAGCCGTCTCCTGTCTGTCTGTCAGGGCTACACACACCAGATATATTAGAGACAAGGTATAGAGGTTATGGGTCAAAGGTCAAGTATAGAGGTCAGAGGTCATACCTTCCTCCCCCGGCACAGGGTCGTCCAGTAGCAGGCTGGTCATACACTCCCAGTCCTTCAGTAGGTCTGCTCCACTCTCCCACAGAGAATCCACCAGGTACGCAGCGTGCTCATGGAGCTGGAATATACACGTGAGAGATAAGCAGGGGCAGGGTATTTCTCCCAGTGAGTCTTGTAAGTATACAGCATGTTCATGGAGATAGAGACAGGGTCAGAGACCGTGTGTGTGTGTGTGTGTGTGTGTACCTCGCTCTCCAGGAAGAAGAAAACAGTAGTTTTGATGAGGTTGGCATTGGGGCTTTGTCTTCCTCTCCTCTTGGGGGCGCCCTCTTCTTCTGGCTCCCGCGTACTGAACAGTCTGGAGAGCAGAGTCACGAGTATTAGATTTAGAAAACTATATCAAATTACCCTAAATATACAAAAGTATGTGGACACCCCTTCAAATTAGTGGATTTGGCTATTTCAGCAACAACCGTTACTGACAGGTGTATAAAAATCAGGCACGTTGCCATGCAATCTCCATAGACAAACATTAGCAGTAGAATGGCCTTACTGAAGAGCTCAGTGACCTTCAATGTGGCACCATCAAAAAGTCAGTTAAATCCATTTCTAGCCCTGCCCCAGTCAACTGTAAGTTGTGTTATTGTGAAGTGGGAACTTCTAGGAGCAACAACGGCTCAGCAGCGAAGTGGTAGGCCACACAAGCTCACAGAACGGGACTGCTGAGTACTGAAGTGCGTAAAAATCTGTCCTTGTTTGCAACTCACTACTGAGCTCCAAACAGCCTCCGAAAGCAACTTCAGCACAAGAACTGTTCATCGAGAGACTCATGAAATGGGTTTCCATGGCCGAGCAGCCACACACAAGCCTAAATCACCATGCGCGACGCCAAGCATATGGATGGTTGTAAAGTTGGGGAGAGGTCTGTCCATAATAACGAGATGCTTTGCTGCAGGCTCTAGTTTTGTCTTATCTTGATTATGGTCCAGTCATGTGGAAGAGTGCTGCAAGGAAAGACCTAGTTAAACTACAACTTGCCCAGAACAGAGCAGCATGTCTTGCTCTTCATTGTAAACAGAGGGCTGATAGAAATACTATGCATGAGAGTCTCTCTTGGTTAAGAGTTGAGGAGAGACTGACTGCATCACTTCTTTTTATAAGAAACAATGTGTGGAAAAACCCAAATTGTTTGCATAGTGAACTTACACACACTTCCTCCACCAGACATGCCACCAGTCCCCAAATCCAGATCAAATTCAACTAAATGTACAGTATTATATAGAGCCATGTAACTCCTATCTCATATTGCTCAAATCAACAGCAAATCCGGTTTCAAAAAACAGATAAAGCAACACCTCACGGCACAGCGCCTCTCCCCTATTTGACCTAGACAGTTTGTGTATTGACATGTATGTACGCCTTTAAAGAAATGTCATTGATGTAGTTCTGTCCTTGTCTATTAATGTTCTGTATTATGCCATGTTTCATGTGGACCCCAGGAAGAGTAGCTGCTGCTTCGCAACAGCCAATGGGGATCCTAATAAAATACCAAAGTGTCGACTGGAGAGGTGTAAAGCTCACCACCACTGGACTCTGGAGCAGTGGAAACGCGTTCTCTGGAGGGATGAATCACTCTTCACCATCTGGCAGTCCGACAAAGTAATCTGGGTTTGGCGGATGCCATGACAACGTTACCTGCCCCAATGCATAGTGCCAACAGTAACGTTTGGCGGAGGAATAATGGTCTGGGGCTAGGCCCCTTAGCTCCAGCCAAAGGAATTTTTAACGCTACAGCATACAATGACATTCTAGACGATTCTGTCCTTCCAACTTTGTGGCAACAATTTGGGGAAGGCCCTTTCCTGTTCCAGCATGACAAAGCCCCCGTGCACAAAGCGAGGTCCACTCTGGTTTGTCGAGATATGTGTGGATGAACTTGACTGGCCTACACAGCCCCCTGACCTCAACTCCATCGAACACTTTTGGGATGAATTGGAACGACCTCACCAATGCACTTGTGGCTGAATGGAAGTCCCCGCAGCAATGTTCCAACATCTAGTGGAAAACCTTCCCAGAAGAGTGGAGGCTGTTAAAGCAGTAAAGGGGGGACCAACTCCATATTAATGCCCATGATTTTGGAATGAGATGTTTGACGAGCAGGTGTCCACATACGTTTGGTCATGTAGTGTATATAAACCTCACTTATAGGCACTAGCCCAGCCTAAATAAAACAGACATGGAATGTGTCCACGCCAGAAAACCATATCCCAGATCTACCAACCTCAAGTTCCTACTCTCTCCTCCTCCTCGCACCCCCTTTCTCCTCCTGCCTGCCCCTCTCTTTCTCTACCCCATCCACCTTCCTCTCTTCAGCTCTGCTCCCTCTCTCTCTCGCTGTTCCAGGGAAGAAACCAGACATGGGGTTTTAGCAGGACGATCTCTTGAACTGCACCACCTTGTTTTCCAGAGTGTTTTGATTGATTGATAGGACTTAAGAGAAAATAAATACATGATAGAAGAACGTGTGACAACAGATTAAATAAAACATTTAATAAATCCTACTTCTTGAAGAGGAACTCCCCGGCTGCTATGGCGACCGGTCGGTGGGCGGAGTAGACCAGGTGATAGACGCTCTCACAGTCCTCCGGGCTCAGTACCTCATCTGTACTACTGTAATACACACACAATACATACAGTCCTCCGGGCTCAGTATCTCATCTGTACTACTGTAATACACACACCATACATACAGTCCCCCGGGCTCAGTATCTCATCTGTACTACTGTAATACACACAGTCCCCCAGGCTCAGTATCTCATCTGTACTACTGTAATACACACACCATACATACGGTCCTCCGGGCTCAGTATCTCATCTGTACTACTGTAATACACACACCATACATACAATCCTCCGGGCTCAGTATCTCATCTGTACTACACACACATCATACATACAGTCCCCCAGGCTCAGTACCTCATCTGTACTACTGTAATACACACACCATACATACAGTCCCCCGGGCTCAGTATCTCATCTGTACTACTGTAATACACACACCATACATACAGTCCCCCGGGCTCAGTATCTCATCTGTACTACTGTAATACACACACCATACATACAGTCCCCCGGGCTCAGTATCTCATTGTACTACTGTAATACACACACCATACATACAGTCCCCCGGGCTCAGTATCTCATCTGTACTACTGTAATACACACACCATACATACAGTCCCCCGGGCTCAGTACCTCATCTGTACTACTGTAATACACACACCATACATACAGTCCCCCGGGCTCAGTATCTCAGCTGTACTACTGTAATACACACACCATACATACAGTCCTCCGGGCTCAGTATCTCATCTGTACTACTGTAATACACACACCATACATACAGTCCCCCGGGCTCAGTATCTCATCTGTACTACTGTAATACACACACCATACATACAGTCCCCCGGGCTCAGTATCTCATCTGTACTACACACACCATACATACAATCCCCCAGGCTCAGTATCTCATCTGTACTACTGTAATACACACACCATACATACAATCCCCCAGGCTCAGTATCTCATCTGTACTACTGTAATACACACAGTCCCCCAGGCTCAGTATCTCATCTGTACTACTGTAATACACACAGTCCCCCAGGCTCAGTATCTCATCTGTACTACTGTAATACATACAGTCCCCCGGGCTCAGTATCTCATCTGTACTACTGTAATACACACAGTATAGATTAAACACAAATTAAACACTGAAATCTGGACTGTAGCAACTTACTGTAGTACCAGAGTGAGCAGTTTAATTGCTTGTACTGCGACATCGTACTCCTTGTCTAGAGTCATGGAGACGATGCGGTCCTGTGAAGAGAGGAAATTAATGACAAACATTTCAGATTTAGCTGAAATACTTTACTCAAAATCAACAGGTGATAGTAGTGGTTCAGGCAGGAAAGACCTCTACTCAAAACCGCTGTGGCCACCCATATGAAAACTCATGAACGTACTACTTACTGTAAGCCCTGTTGGATAAAATAGTCTGCTAAATGGCATTTGTTATGAAAATTGAGCCTTGAGGCAACTAGTTGTAGTGTGTTAATGTGTCCACCAGGTGGCGCTCTGACCTTGAAGCGGCTGGTGAACAGCTCCAGTCTGGTGTTCAGTTCTCTGTTGTAGTAGAGACCCTGCAGCGCTGTCAAACATTTCAGACGTACCTCGCCTTGCTACACACACACACACACACACACACGTTAGAATTACACACACAAACTCGTTCCACACTCCTAACTCAATCACAACACCTTGCTGACAAGCATGCGCACTCTCCCTCACCTTGTCGTGCATGGTCCAGCCTACGTATTTCAGGTAGCTGTCGTTGAGGAAGGCATCACTGTACAGCTTCATCCACATTCCTATCTCCTCTATAGTGATAGCTCTGATCTCTGCTATGGCATCACTGTAACACAACACACAACCTTCATCATACATTTTCCATCTGTATAGAGGGTATCTCAAATGAAATCCATCCCATTTATGATCATTACTATGATGAGAACAATGGACAGGCCACGTACCGATATCGGTGTACAAACACACCCTTGAATATAGCATTCATCATGTTTTCAATTTCGTCCTGATTTTCTTGAAGCTGAAATTAGAACAAGAAATCAGTAAGATACAATTTTGATCAGGGTTCATCAGGCTGAACTTCAAGATAACCAAACATTACAGAGAGATAGCTAGTATAGTTATGAAGGCACTGAGGTGTATAATTACAGTGTTTCATGTTGTTCTGGTAGGGTTGTATTAGTAGTAAGAGACAGCAGTGTTTCATGTTGTTCTGGTAGGGTTGTATTAGTAGTAGGAGACAGCAGTGTTTCATGTTGTTCTGGTGGGGTTGTATTAGTAGTAGGAGACAGCAGTGTTTCATGTTGTTCTGGTGGGGTTGTATTAGTAGGAGACAGCAGTGTTTCATGTTGTTCTGGTAGGGTTGTATTAGTAGTAGGAGACAGCAGTGTTTCATGTTGTTCTGGTGGGGTTGTATTAGTAGTAGGAGACAGCAGTGTTTCATGTTGTTCTGGTAGGGTTGTATTAGCAGTAGGAGACAGCAGTGTTTCATGTTGTTCTGGTAGGGTTGTATTAGTAGTAGGAGACAGCAGTGTTTCATGTTGTTCTGGTGGGGTTGTATTAGTAGTAGGAGACAGCAGTGTTTCATGTTGTTCTGGTAGGGTTGTATTAGTAGTAGGAGACAGCAGTGTTTCATGTTGTTCTGGTAGGGTTGTATTAGTAGGAGACAGCAGTGTTTCATGTTGTTCTGGTAGGGTTGTATTAGTAGTAGGAGACAGCAGTGTTTCATGTTGTTCTGGTAGGGTTGTATTAGTAGGAGACAGCAGTGTTTCATGTTGTTCTGGTAGGGTTGTATTAGTAGTAGGAGACAGCAGTGTTTCATGTTGTTCTGGTAGGGTTGTATTAGTAGTAGGAGACAGCAGTGTTTCATGTTGTTCTGGTAGGGTTGTATTAGTAGTAGGAGACAGCAGTGTTTCATGTTGTTCTGGTAGGGTTGTATTAGTAGTAGGAGACAGCAGTGTTTCATGTTGTTCTGGTGGGGTTGTATTAGTAGTAGGAGACAGCAGTGTTTCATGTTGTTCTTGTAGGGTTGTATTAGTAGTAGGAGACAGCAGTGTTTCATGTTGTTCTGGTAGGGTTGTATTAGTAGGAGACAGCAGTGTTTCATGTTGTTCCGGTAGGGTTGTATTAGTAGTAGGAGACAGCAGTGTTTCATGTTGTTCTGGTGGGGTTGTATTAGTAGTAGGAGACAGCAGTGTTTCATGTTGTTCTGGTAGGGTTGTATTAGTAGTAGGAGACAGCAGTGTTTCGTGTTCTGGTGGGGTCGCAGTAGAATGATCGGGCAGATGGAAGCCCAGTGGGACATAGTGTTATGTAAACTAGGACACAGCCATTGATGCCAGCTCAACCACAGGGCCTAGTAGAACCCTTTAACTCTGTCTGACTGCAGGCTAACTGACTGGTTATGCTCCTACAGCATGTCTTCAAGCATCCTCATCTCTAAATGTAATACATCGTCTGATTGGAAAACAACCCTCACGAAGCTGCTGCACCTGGGTAACATTCTGAGAGGCAGCGAGAGCAGACAACCCTGGAAGGAAAACGTGAGCCAAACTAATCTTAAACCAAAGGCCCAAGAAGCCTTACCCAGTTCCCCAACCCCTAACCCAGGAGGAGCCGAACTCTGACCTCATCCCGCTCACCTCTTTGCGTTTCTGCAGCAGTAGCTCCAGCCGGTCGTTGGCTCTCTTGGCGACATTCTTGTTTCTCTCTGTCTCGTACTGCCGCTGTGTGTTGTCCATGTTGATGCTCAGGTTCAGAGCTACATTCACCAGGGCTGTCATCAGTTTCATAGCTACACACACACACACAGTTAATCAGCGTGCCCAGGGAAGACAGAAATAACCGACTAACACAGACAGACATATCCCCTCACCAACTCTATTACCTGCCAGGGTGCTGGTGTGCCTGAAGGCTCGGACCTGTGAGTCCGACAGTCCGGTGAGGAGCGATATGACCGTGTCCATGAGGTACTCATCATAGATGATGCTGTACTGACACTGTCTCACCAAGACAGCAATGAACTCACAGAAACTACCCTTAAACTTCTTCCACAGCGGACCTGCCATGGTCAGAGGGTAGTCTCCGCTGTCCTATAGAGGGGGAGGAGGAGGGTGGAGAGAGAGAGAAGGTTTATGGGAGTTATGGCTTCACTATTGCATGCAACTCAAAGGGTAATGACATCTAAAACTGAACCAATCAACTGGTACATTTCAGGTGACTGACTAAACTTGAACCCAGAGTGATGCACCTACCACGTCTCTCACACTCACACACACAAAACCTACCTCGTCAAACTCCTCTGTCATCCTCCTGATGATCTCAGAGTTCTGCATGTTTCGGAACATCTCTCCACTGACCACTCCTTTACAGCCAGAACACTGGATGAAGAAGTTGATCAGGTCTAGCAGAGCCATGTCCCGGTCAGTTTTATATGCCTCAATCCAGTCATCCACCACAGACTGGAGCCAGGACAAACAGCAGAGAGAGACAATAAGTACAACTAAAACAGTCCCAGAGGTTCAACTCTAATAAAGCTGATCTGGTCATTCAATAATCAAGAACTGTTGATAATCAAATAAACGATTGGCCTGTTAAAGGCCTAAACCACTTCTGTGTGTAGGCTCACAGACACACTGTTTTTCACACACTGTAAATGTTACAAACACTATATATACAAAAGTATGTGGACACCCATATGAGTGGATTCGGCTATTTCAGCCACACCAGCTGCTGACAGGTGTATAAAAAATATATATATATTTTTTTTAATTAAATATAGTCGGGCACACAGCCATGCAATCTCCATAGACAAACATTGGCAGTAGAATGGCCTTACTGAAGAGCGCAGTGACTTTCAACGATGCTTTCCAACAAGTCAGTGTGTCAAATTTCTGCCCTGCAAGAGCTGCCCCGGTCAACTGTTGTTGTGAAGTGGAAATGTCTAGGACCAACAACTTGGCGAAGTGGTAGGCCACACAAGCTCACTGAACACGATTGCCAAGTGCTGAAGCGTGTAAAAATCACCTGTCCTTGGTTGCAAGCCTCACTACCGAGTTCCAAACTGCCTCTGGAAGCAACATCAGCACAAGCACTGTTTGTGGAGAGATTCATGAAATGGGTTTCCATGGCCAAGCAGCCGCACACAAGCCTAAGATCACTATGCGCAATGCCAAGCGTCAACTGTAGTGGTGTAAAGCTCACTGCCTTGGGAACAACAAATTGCGAGCCAGCACTAATCGCCCAGCGTCAGTGCCCGACCTCACTAATGTTTGTGGTTGAATGGAAGCAAGTCCCCGCAGCAATGATCCAACATCTAGTGGAAAACCTTCCCGAAGAGTGGAGGCTGTTATAGCAGCAAGGGGGGAGACCAACTCCATATTAATGCCTAAGATTTGGGAATGAGATGTTCGACGAGCAGCTGTCCACATACTTTTGGTCAAGCAGCGTATACACACACACCTGCATGGCGCTTTTGCCCATCTTGACAACCTCGAACAGCATCAGGTTCTCCATGCCATTCTCCTGGTAGTGGCCGTTCATCCTCCCTGCACCCCCCACTCCCTTCCCTCCTTTACCCTTCTCTCCTGCCGCCTTCTTCCCCTTCTTCCCCCCCTGGGATGGAGGGAGTGGTGGAGAGAAAGAGTTGAGAAAAGTCAATAAAGGTGTAAACAGCATAATACTTACAAATATTACGTGGTGTGTATACAGTAGCTTGAGGATGAAGTGAACATTACGTGGTGTGTATACAGTAGCTTGAGGATGAAGTGAACATTACGTGGTGTGTGTATACAGTAGCTTGAGGATGAAGTGAACATTACGTGGTGTGTGTATACAGTAGCTTGAGGATGAAGTGAACATTACGTGGTGTGTGTATACAGTAGCTTGAGGATGAAGTGAACATTACGTGGTGTGTATTGATGGGTTGCATGTTTTGCCACAATATTGTCTTGAAAGTCTGTTTTGGACTGATGCCCGAATGAGCATTCTAATTAATGCATCATCAAAGAGCGCTGATGAAGATTTAATCAAAAAATGCATTACATTGGCTTGAAAATACAATGACATTCCAAGGGGGGGGTCAAATAATTAGTAGGAAAATCTTTTGATGTCACCAGATTGACTTTAGATGCAGTATAACGTTAGCTAGCTAGCTAGCTAGCTAACAATGAGGGGAGGCCATCGGATTTGAGCTCGCTAACTTTAGCATTGCTAGCCATTTTTGACAAACTTTGCTAGCTAATAACAACATTGCCATCTCTTTAAAGTAAATTTGACGACATGATAATGCTGGAAAAGTTGTTACCTACTAAATATTTTACTACTTTACCAATGTCATGGTATTTCCAGGCACTATAGTGTAATTTAGACTAAACAGTAGTTAGCCTCCATCCAGAATGACTGGGCTTATCACCACTTTAGGACATCGCCGATAGAGGACATCTTGTGAACATTCATAACAATGGCATGACCAAAACAGAGGTGCAACCTATGAATAGCGTGAGGAAGAGGTTCAAAAAATATGTTGAGGTGTATAGCGTGAGGAAGAGGTTCTAATATGACGTTGTGGTGAACAGAGTGAGGAAGAATATGCTGTGGTGTATAGCTTGAGGAAGACGAAGCCTGGTCATACCTTTCCTTTGGTTGGGTTGATACTGACATCAGGAGCCTCAGAGAAGTCTGTGTCTGAGGAGAAACGGGTGTCCGAATCCCTGGCAAAAACACACACACACATTAGAAAGTCTGCTGCATGCCGGTTGACACACACACACACACACACACAATGGAAGTAGCCACTTACTGAGGATAGTGGAACTCTGACGGTAACTCTGGTGCTGCTATCATTTCTCTATCATGTCTGACCCAACTCAAATAAGAACAGACCTCAGACCCTCAGTGTCCACAAGACAGTGGAACGGTAGCATAGGACCTGGAGGAGAAAACAGAAGGGGAAAATAATGCATGGGTATTGGAGTTACATTCAGAGAAGACAGCATCCTGACTGGTTGCATCACTGCCTGGTATGGCAACTGCTCGGCCTCCGACCGCAAGGCACTACAGGGGGTAGTGCGAACGGCCCAGTACACCACTGGGACCAAGCTTCCTGCCATCCAGGACCTCTATACCAGGCGAGAGAGGAAGGCCCTAAAAATTGTCAAAGACTCCAGCCAACAGTCATAGACTGTTCTCTCTGCTACCGCACGGCAAGCGGTACCAGAGCGCCAAATCTAGGTCCAAGAGGCTTTTTAACAGCTTCTACCCTCAAGCCATAAGACTCCTGAACATCTAATCAAATGGCTACCCAGGCTATTTGCAGTGACCCCCCCCCCCCCCCTCTTTACACCACTGCTACTCTCTGTTGTCATCATCTATGCATAGTCACTTTAATATATCTCTACCTACATGTTCATACTACCTCAACTAACCAGGGCCCCAGCACATTGGCTCTGTGTCAGTACCCCCCTGTATATAGTCTCGATATTGTTTATTTTACAGCTGCTCTTTAATTACTTGTTACTTTTATCTCTTATTCTTATCCATATTTTTTTTAAACTGCATTGTTGGTTAGGGCCCGTAAGTAAGCATTTCACCTGTTGTATTCGGCGCATGTGACTAATACAATTTAATTTGAGAGGAGTTGTACGATAACCTGCTGCTGAACTTCTACAAAATACACATTGCATCCCCTGAACAGGCCTCAGTATCAGCCAGTGGTTCTTCACACACAGACAAAAAACACCAAAATACTGCTTTCACATGGTAACAGGGGGCGGGCTCTATCCCTCCTGTCATGCTCAACTGTGAGCTGATTGGCTATGTCGCTCCTTGGTTTACAGGAAACATCACCCCAGGGCTGGACATTGGAACGTCCCCCGTGACCATATAAAGGAGAGTTCACTTCATCCTCCGTTAGAGATCCTAACCAATCAGAACAAAGTATTAACACTAGTTGACATATTACAAAGCAAACAGCAGGGAGCAGAGAGTGGGATACTCAACCAAATTACGACATTAAAAACACATATCTAATAGTTTTCATTTTTATATATAAAAATGAATCAACAATATTGTTAATACTAGTATGTCGTCAGGACGGGTTTTGAGCTACAGGAGGCCAAAATGAGCCTAGCAGCGACCCTATCCTGGGTGTGTCTTAATTACGATCGGGGCATACTGTACTGAGGATTACAGTAGGTGTGTTAATCAAAAAATTAATTGTAAGGACCAACGAGGAATCAATTGCATTTGACTGTAAAATAAAATTGCTCATGTCTGTAAGTAACCGGTTTATGATTTTTTGCAGGTTGTATAAAACTTATGGGGGAGAAGTGGGGCATCTTTACCCTCATTAACCAGTGAGATGTAAGGAATGGGAAATGGATGGATTCAAACTAAACTTTAAAATGACAGATAGGAAAGTACTTTATCCCATGGTCTTGAATTAGAACGCGTGACATCCAATACACATTCAACAATTCCAATGGACATTAGACTTATTTAATGTTATCTAATTGCCCAAAGCCATTATTACAAGCTAAATTCATACATACTTTGTTTGAAATTGGGTCAAATACAGCTACACATGCTAGCAGTGTATTGTACAATAAAACTAGAACTGTATTGCCAAGCAATAAAACAGCATCAGCAAGCAACATCCTATGTTTCTTATTGCACAAGCGGAGACAGTATTCGCTCTGGCTGGTTGACTAGAGAGGAAGCCTTGAAGATGGGGACTGAAAAAGTGGCGCCAAACCCGGGTGCCTGGACAACACAAAGCACGTTAAAACTATATTAGCGATAACTAACGTCGTCGAAATAACCGACGGAGAGCATCCTGAAAAAGACTAACTACCGTTGGCTAGGTAGTATGACAGCCGCTCTCCTGGGTTTGCTCCGTGACGGCCACTGTCCCGAATTGACACCGGTATAATGTCGAGAGGTTGCCCGGACTGGCTTGCCAAAGAGCTAGCCAGCTAACGAAGCTAGCTAGCTTAACATCATCAGCTGTCATCAGAACGTCACCCTTTACGTACATGAAAATAACAACTTGCCTTCTACGGCTAACGTTAAACAAAGAGTTCAAATGGTATCCTTCAAGTAACGGTAGTACCCACTTTTCCGTAAACTAACTAGTTACAGTTCAAACAGGGCAAAACATTCGGGAAAATCTACATTTTGACTGGGTAGCTAACTAACGTTAGCTTAGCATAGCTACAGCATAGCTACCATTCTCCATCTTGTTATGTTAGCTAGCTAGTTTCATGGCTAGTTAGCTAATTAGCCATGTTAACATTAGCTATCCTAGCCCGTTGCTTGCAATCGAACGGAGTTCGGATAGCCAGCCATATTATCAATAAAACAGTTGATATTTAGCTAGCTAGCTAATACGGCGTGGCCCTCAAAGTTAATGTAAATATCTAAATTAGCTTGTTTATACAACACACTTGTTGTGGAGCAACAATACAACCATTTAGTTACATAAAAACACCTCGTCCCTACGTCCTCCATCTTGCCTCGGGAGTTCCGATACGTTTCCTACCTAACGTTAACTCCCCAACAGAACAACATTTATTGGATGTAAACAAACACTTTGTTATATATTAGCTTAGCTAACTTGCTAGATACGTTTCAGTGAAATGGGTCTACTTTCGGGTATGCGTAACACAGATTCTAGACAAAAAAAAGTAGCTTATAGCGCCAGCGGCTAGCTTACGACTTTCCGTAGCTAGCAGCCTCCGCACTTCTAGCCTGTTAGCTAGCTAGCATGAAAAGCTAGCTACCAAAAAATTGCTACAAACCAACTAACTTCGAGATTCCACTCCGCCATTTTATAACTTACCCCGTTATTCAATTTATTTCCAAACGAGATACTACTTTGTTGAGTCGTTGTCTGTTCTTGTATTGATATTACCACGATTTCCGCAAATGAGTTTGAAACTGGCGGTCAGAGGCGGTTTTGGACGCTCTCTCACCCCGCCACTTGCTCCGTAGTAGGGTTTGTTGTTTCGACGATGAGAGGGAAGGAAAACTCTTGGTGCACAGCTGCCCCCTAGCGGCCAGATGAAATACTTCCGATTCCCCGTGACCGTAAGTGATCTGACATCTAGCGGTTATTTACAAGCTGTGCAGCTGCCAGCTACCAGCAAGTACGTGACAGATGGGGGTTGGATGGCCCTACTGCTGAGTTTCTAAACCTAAAGGCGCAACATCGCAAGACTTCCGGATACGCTTGCAAAGACCAAACAGGCCAGGGTTTGGGGTTTGATACAGGGGTCATGTCCCCACCACATTCTGAAATCCCCCCCCCCCACCACCACAGTTTTATCATTGCAATGTGATACAAAAAACGGCAATGGTGTGCTTTAGGACCATGCGGACGCCTCCGAGCGGTCAGGTTGGCTGTTTGGAGTGGTCAGCAGGCTGTATTTAGGACTCACAGACACCACAGAGTTGGCAGACAGGCTGTGTGAAGGCAAAGCTTCTGGAAGGCTGGCTGGACCAGCACAGGAGAGTTGAGCTTAGGTCAGTGTGTATGTGTTGCGCTCATTCACCGAGTTGTAATTTAGCTGTCAAGGTAACTACTGTTTAACTTAACATACATTTTTTTTTGAACTATTGTTTATTTGCAGTGCTGAGCTAGTATTGTAACTGACATGTAATGTTAGCTAATGTTTCATTCCCTCTTAACTGAGGAGAATATATAAGCTACACTAGCTAGTAGCTACCACAGCCAGGTCAGCTTTAGCCTCCAGTTATCTGTCAGATAGTAATAATCGCCACCTCATATCGCTATCTAACAGCTGTTGTTTATAGACATGTTTTGTAGCCTTTGTTTTGTCCCGTTTCAGAAGTAAATTAACTTGGCTAGCTTTCTCCAGTTGGTGTACTGTTAGAGAGAGCTGGCCAAAACTTGGCTAACTTTAGCTATTATTTTTGCCTCAATCACACTAGACCTGAATCAAACGATGAAACCAGACGTTTTTTTCATTGCAGCGTGAGTTTTATTAGTCAGTATGGCAATGTTATTGATCTATCAGTTTTCCTAGCTAATTCCCTACTTTTCACACTGGCACATTAATAAACAGCTCTAACATTACAGGCTTCACTGTCATGGTGCACAGTAGAGGTCTGCGCAGAACCGATTTCTTCATCCTGCTCCCACCACACCCACTGGCTTTCGGGTCTGACTCCTACCAGCTACTGCAAGAACTGGTCCCAAAAACAACAGTAGTCCCGCAATATATTTTTTTACCTGCTGTCTAGACCAGGCACAAAGATGCATCCGTGTGCGCCATCGTGCGCATGTTGATTTTGTACATCCACACCAGACGCGATCCAGACACACAGGTTGAAATATCAAAACAAACTCTGTCCCAACTATATTAATTTGGGGACAGGTCGAAACAAATTAAATATTAATGGACATTTAAGCTAGCTCGACCTTCTGTTGCTAGCTAATTTGTCCTGGGATATAAACATTGGGATGTTATTTTACCTGAAATGCACAAGGTTCTTTTTTTCTGTATCTTTTTAGAATTTGGACGCATTTTGAGTCACACAAAATAGTGTGTTCTCTACTCAGACATTTAATCCACAGATAAAAAGGGAATCTAATAGTTTCTAGTAAAATCTCCTCCTTCAGTAGTTGTAGTAGTAGCAAAGAGTGAGCAGAACAAGCAAGGAGGTGGGCAGAGCCAAGCACAAGCTAGCGAGATCCTATTGGTGCGTTCTAGCATACATTTGCATATTTCAGTTAGGGAATGACTTCTCTGTTAAGCGTGTGTGTGCAATAACTCAATTCTCCTTTGCACGCCTCCTAAACAACCCAATTTTTAAAAACTTTAGCAAAGGGTAAAGTATACAAAACTTAGTCCACTCTGTTCGTAACAGATTCTAGTTTTGGGAACAGAAAACGGTATTGAGATGAAATGTTTCATCGATGAGAAAATTAGCAGAACGATGGCCAAAATCCATCTTTTTCCATCTTCTCCCCACTGCCGGCCACTGGGCTTCCTCTCACTACCAAATATGGTAGTGAGTGGAAACGCCAAACGGATGCTTCACATTTATACACCCGGGGAGTTTAATATCTGTCTTATTGTTCTATCTGTGGTGGTAGTCTTTTTCTTCTTCTGTGGACTTTATATGTCAGTTGGCAACCAACTTTTAAGTTGCATTACCGCCACCAACTAGATTGGAGTGTGGACCTCAAGTTCTATTTTAGCGCCTGCCTACGCAGACGGTCGTTGACACACTCGAGTAGTTTAGATAAAACGATTGAATAACATGTATGTGCACATTTATTTTGCAACGCTCGTATTGTGGTGGGGTCACAGCATGCTGACCACACTGCTCTCGTTACGTGTGTGAGTGTTGCAAAATAAAGGTACACATGTTTTTCAATCATTTCATCCAAACTGCTTGCTCCAGTCAATGAGCGTCTGCGTAGTCAGTGAAACTGAATTACATGCACTCAGAAATGTCATTCCTCAAATAAAGGTGTAAAACACAAAATGAGACACATTTGCATATAGTCTGGTGAAGGCTGGCTGAATTCTGTCAAATAGTATATTCTTTTATCTCATCATGTCTACAGATTCTCCCTTCTCCCTGTTTTGTTTGCTTGAAAATGTTGATACGGAAGAAACTGTAACCAAGCATTTATAGCGGCTAAGTAATGCATTGCCATTAATTGGAAGGTTGGTTATCCTTCCACAATGTCAATTTATGTATCATTAGATTGACATTTTTACAAGATTAAGGGTAACTGGGCAACTTTCATAAGGTCTGGATGCCTTATATGGAATACAGTAGAAGTAAAGGACTCTGTATTGAAAACATGGCCACGTCAGGGGAAATACCTATTTAGGCAATACCTAGCTGCTGGGGTGCTCAGTCTTGGCCCTGGGGGTCTGCCGTCCTGTGGGTTGTCACTCTGGCCTGGGCCTAACACACCTAAAACCAATAGTGAATGTTTCACTGAGATCCTAAAGCTGAGTGGGGTGTGTTGGGTTGGGGCAAGGTGGTGGACCCCTAGGGACAGGACTGGGTGACCCAGCTAAATTGTGTGCAAGTAAAAAGACCTCTACAGTACTATTAGGCCTATGAGATTAATTATATGGAGAATTTGCTGTTTCTGTGTGTTAATGTATATTTGAGGTGTATGTGTATTTTTTGTTGTTTTTTTTGTTTCTAAACCATTTCCTTGGGAATTAAAACAATTAAAGGTGTGAACTGGGAAGGAAATTGTGTTGGGAGAGAGTTGAGTTATTGACTAGACTGGTGGGGGTTGGGCGTGCAGGCAGCTCGGGCTGGCTGGTCGGTCTGGCCGAAATTTGATATAGAGGATGTCTTAATAAAGACAATCAAAAGTCTGTATTTTTTCAAGAATTGTTGTTTTTTTAGGCTATTGGTTAAAGGTGCAACACAATATTTATTATTGAATTATCTTTGATCTAGTTTAGTCTTTATTTAATAATGATCTCTTACCTAGCTTGATGACTTTGGGCATTTTTGCTTACTTTTTGCTCTACATAGAGACGGCATATTGGATTGTGTAAAAATTCAGGAAATAAACTTTCGATGCCCCCAAAACATTCTGGGGGAGGACCCTCAGAACCCACACCAGGATATGCCCCCTCCACTTCTAAAACCAAAGTGGCGCCCTTGGTTTGAGAAGTCAATGAGAGAAGTGAACAATTCTTCCTTAGTTGTTCATTTTCTCAAAATCTAAAGCCACAACCTAGACTTGAGCCAATGTTTTGAGTAGAGGAACATGTTATTTCTCCAACTTCGTGAAAGTGACAAACTGACACGTTTTCATTTTCGTAAAAAAAAGTTACATCGGAGGAATGCCTTTGATTTGACGGCCTGCACTTACGCAGTTAGGCGCGAGACGAACGTTAGACCCGATGACGGGTTTTTGTGCATCAGTTTAGTTTACCAATGTCGCCATGACATAATCTATACATACGGATTTCTATTGGAGAAGCAGTTTCTGACTATCTTCATACTGTACTATCTTTGGCCCTGCAGTCAATGGAGTGGCCGCATCTCAATACCAAGTGAATCTCAATTGCATTTCCTTGACTCCCCATGTCCTCTCTTCTCACCTCCTCAAAATCCATTGGAGGAGAAGGTCAGAGGGGAGGACATCTGGAATCAAGGAAATCTAATTGAGATTATCCCATTGTGGGAGGAATAATCTTCCTCCTTCCTTCTCTCCTTTATCAGAACTGTTTCAGATTCTGAAGACTCATATAGTGTAAGACAGTGTTTCCCAACCCTGGTCCATGAGTACACCCAACAGTACACAGTTTCGTTGTAGTTTTTGACAAACACACCCCATTCAACTCATTGAGGGCTTGATGATAAATTGAATCAGGTGTGCTTGTCCAGGGTTACAATAATGTTAGTGTTATTGTTAGCAGTGTTAGTAATGCTAGTAGCGTTAGTAATGCTAGCAGTGTTAGTAGCGTTAGTGTCATTGTTAGCCGTGTTAGTAATGTTAGCAGTGTAAGTAGCGTTGGTAATGCTAGCAGCGTTAGTAATAGCAGTGTTAGCAACATTAATGTTAGTGTTAGTAATAGCAGCGCTATTAATGTTAGTAATAGCAGCGCTATTAATGTTAGTAATAGCAGCGCTATTAATGTTAGTAATAGCAGAGCTATTAATGTTAGTAATAGCAGCGTTAGTAATATTTGTAGCATTAGTAATAGCAGCGTAGGTAGTGTTAGTAATAGCAGCGTAGGTAATGTTAGTAATAGCAGCGTAGGTAGTGTTGGTAATAGCAGCGTAGGTAGTGTTGGTAATAGCAGCGTAGGTAGTGTTGGTAATAGCAGCGTAGGTAGTGTTGGTAATAGCAGCGTAGGTAGTGTTAGGAATAGCAGCGTAGGTAGTGTTAGTAATAGCAGCGTAGGTAGTGTTAGCAGCATACATGAAAGTGCAGATATTTTGAAAACATTATTTTCCACTTTGGTCAAACAGGAGTTGCACTGAAGTGCAAAGGAAAGATTAATTTCAGAATAACATGATATCAGTTATGCCGTTATACCTAAATATTGGAAATTGATCCAAGTATACAATTCATCCATTTATTCACAGAGCACACAATGAATCATACAAGTGAAAGCATACTAGTTGGCCTAAGGAACATACGTTTGGGAACCCTCAGGACTTCTATTTCAGAAACCTGTCATTTGCAAACCAATAAGGAATGCCCAGTCAACAACTTCGTAATATTAAGAGAAATATGACAAAAACATGGAAATGGCATAATAGAATAAAGAAAATATACACACAATAAGTAAATTAAACTATTTGAAAAGGCACTGTTGATAACTGCAATGGTAGATCATGGTTCTGTACAGCAGAAGTATCAAAACTGTGGGTATATGGAGTACAGCCATGGACAAGAAGTTGCCTGTTTGACTCACCTTCATTAGTCCTGCTAACCTGCTACGTAAAGTCCCTTCTGTCCGTAGCTGTACTCCATCTATTCTCAACCTTAGTTTCTCATCTTGGTTTGAAGATTGAGGCCCATTGCCTCTTGGGTATTGTATCAGTGAGTGAACACTACATCACATAACAAGGAAGTGTCTCTCATTATCTTTAAAACAATCATTGAAAAACAAAATCCCCACACTACTCATGGTTCTCTTATTCATATTTACAGTGGTCCTCCTCAAATATAATATATCTTTATGTACATTTGTAGTAGGAAAGCATGTGTTAATAAAATAATTGAGAAGGTAAAGCAGCATTGCAATTTAAAAAGAGTCTCATCCTCTTGGGCCCACATTATTTAAACATCTCATATTAGGTGCTGATCTAGGATCACTTTTGCCTTTTAAAACATAATGAGTAAGAGACGGGACCTGGCCCTAGGTCAGCACTCCTACTCTGAGACAACAATCCCTGGCACCAGGTTGCATGTTAGGAGATGTATGTCTTGATCTTTTGTGTGATGGCACAACAGCAGATGGGACACTTGTCGAGGGCCTCGGAACACTCCTTGCAGACGACCAGGTGCCCACAGGGGATGAAGACGATGCAGATGTCTCTGTCCATACACACTTTGCACTGTTTCTCCCTCTGCAGCTTCCGTAGCTTCTCAAGGGGACCCTCGTCTGAAATAGGGGAGAAACAGCAGTTGGTAACCGAGCACAATGAAGTAGTTAGAATACTGACCAACACAACTCGATCATGTTTTGGGGGGCGGCAGGTAGCCTAGTGGTTATTAGCGTTGGGCCAGTAACCCGAAAGGTTGCTAGATCGAATCCCCTGAACAAGGCAGTTATCCCCCTGTTCCAAGGTTGTCATTGTAAATAAGAATTTGTTAACTGACTTGCCTAAATGAAGGTTAAATATTATTATAGTATATTTTTTTAATGTTCTTTCTATAGCCAAGCCTCATGTAGGCCTACAGTGTGAATAGCACTGTTCCTGGATAAACTAAGTCAAACTGCAAAATCCTGTGGAATTATTTCAGGAATTTATTTGACTTATACTGTAAACCTCAATACCAGTTTTAATAGAACAGTGCCCGGATATAATGATACTACCAAGCAATGTTAACAGTGTTCCCCCTTATGAGACACATACCATGGTTCTCTGCGTCGCTGTCAAGGTCTCTGTTAAAGCAGTCCTGCAGCAGAGTTTCCAGGGTGGAGTAGCCTGTCCCATCCCTGCGTAGCCTCTCCTGTATAGTCCTCTCTACCAAGGCAGGCTCCAGACCCATCTCCACCGCCTTCTGGGCATTGGCTGACTGCAGCACCTCTGTAGAGAGAGGGAGGAGACTGAGCATGTACTAGTAGGTGTTGGAAATCGCACCCTGTGAGAGATATATATAGACACACCAACTCATTCAAGGGTTTTTCTTTATTTTTGCTATTTTCTACATTGTAGAATAGTGAAGACATCAAAACTATGACATAACATATGGAATCATGTAGTATCCAACAACAAAGTGTTAAATCAAAATATATTTTATATTTGAGATTCTTGAAAGAAGCCACCCTTTGCCTTGATAACAGCTTTGCACACTCTTGGCAGTCTCTTAACCAGCTTCATTAGGTAGTCACCTGGAATGCATTTCAATTAACAGGTGTGCCTTGTTAAAAGTTCCTTTGTGGAATTTCTTTCCTTATTATGCGTTTGAGCCAATCAGTTGTGTTTTGACAAGGTAGGGGTGGTATACAGAAGATCGCCCTATTTGGTAAAAGACCAAGTCCATATTATGGCAGGAACAGCTCAAATAAGCAAAGAGAAACGACAGTCAATCATTACTTTAAAATATGAAGGTCAGTCAATCAGGAACTTTGAAGGTTTCTTCAAGTGCAGTCGCAAAAGCCATCAAGCGCTATGATGAAACTGGCTCTCATGAGGACCACCACAGGAAAGACCCAGAGATACCTCTGCTGCAGAGGATAAGTTCATTAGAGTTACCAGTCTCAGAAATTGCAGCCTAAATAAATGCTTTACAGAGTTCAAGTAACAGATACATCAACTGTTCAGAAGAGACTGCGTGAACCAGGCCTTCATGGTCGATTGCTGCAAAGAAACCACTACTAAAGGACACCAATAATAAGAAGAGACTTGCTTTGGCCAAGAAACATGAGCAATGGACATTAGACCAGTGGAAATCTGTCCAAATTTGAGATTTTTGGTTCCAACCGCAGTGTCTTTGTGAGACGCAGGGTAGGTGAACTGATGACCGCAGGTGTGGTTCCCACCATTACGCATAGAGTAGGAGGTGTGATGTGCTTTGCTGGTGACACTTAGTGATTAATTTAGAATTCAAGGCACACTTAACCAGCCTGGCTGCCACAGAATTCTGCATCAATACGCCATCTCATCTGATTTGCCCTTAGTGGGACTATAATTTGTTTTTCAACAGGACAATGACCCAAAACACACCTCCAGGCTGTGTAAGGGCTATTTGACCAATCAGTCAACCTCAACCCAATTGAGATGGTTTGAGATGAGTTGGACCGCAGAGTGAAGGAAAAGCAGCCAACAAGTGCTCAGTATATGTGGGAACTCCTTTTTGGAAAAGCATTCCAGGTGAAGCTGGTTGAGAGAATGCCAAGATTGTGCAAAGCTGTCATCAGGTATATTTTGATTTGTTTAATACTTTTTTGGTTACTACATGATTCCATGTGTTATTTCTTCATTTTTATGTCTTCACAATTATTTTACAATGTAGAAAATAGTAAAAGTGAAGAAAAACCCTTGAATGAGTAGGTGTGCCAACTTTTGACAGGTACTGCATATATATATATATATATAATCTAACAATACCTTTAGCTAAAGTTCCAAAACAAAAGTGAAAGGGGTACAACTTTACAAAAATGTTTATGTTACTTCAAAAAATGGTTTTTACCCGTCTCATGACTTGAACATCCATTTAGGTGACTTGAAGCCTGGGAAATCAATAGAAGGAATGAATTTGATATGGTAGGAGTCATGCAAGGATGGGTGCAGTTTAATATGTTTGACCACAGGTTTAGGGGTTAGAGGTCAGGGTTAGGAGGATGAAGTCTTGGAGACTTACAGCATTGTTCCGGCCAGGACCTTGTAGCTGAACGCTGCTGACGAACTCCTGTCCTTTCTCTGCCAGTAGAAAACTGCACCTGGATTAAAACATGACACGCAATGTTAGTGACAGGGAGAAGAAGCATGCATATGGTTGTTTACTTTCTACTTGTGAGTGTGTGCGTTACCCAGGATAGTGTTTGGCGTGCTCCTCCCAGGGATCCTCATCCTGCTGCCAGCCCTTCAGACCTCCACCACAGTGGAAACACCGCACATGGTCTGGTGCACCTGCACCAACACACATTAGAAAATAAACCCAGTACTTTCTATGTCAACTCCTCCCTGGCCCTTTTACCATAGCAAGTAATGGTAAGCAGGAATTGCATTTGTTAATGACTTTTCTCACAGCCAAAGCTCTTGTCTACCCCACTCCCAGGTCTCACCTGTGTTGTAGAAGCCTGCTCTGGCCAGCCTCTCGTGGTCAATAGGGTGGTGCTGGATTCCTGCAAAGCTGCCTAGCCTCTCCTCAAAGCTCTGCATGGGGACCCGAGGACCCGGGCATGGCCTGGTCTCCTCCACCTCCCTCCCCCTCTGAGAGGGGAGGTTCCCCACATCATGCCCCAGGATGAAGAAGCAGTAGGGGTAGTGTTTGGAGTGCTCTCCCCACGCCGTGTCCCCAGCCTCCCAGCCCTTCAGCATCCTTCCACAGCAGAAACACTGCACCTGGTCTCCCTCCCCCAGATAGAAGAGCCCCGCCTGGGCCAGCTCTCTAGGTCGGACCGGGGATGTGGAGGGCCACGGGCCGAAGGTGTTGAACCGGGAGTCTTCGCTGGCCATGTGTGGGGCCATGGGGTAGGTGGTATCGTCTACCACCTCTCCCGTCCTCAGACGGAACTCCATGTCCTCAGCGTCTTCGTTGTAGGAGGTTTCATTGGTCAGCATGGCACCTTGAAGAGAGTTAACCCTGGATCGATGGGTGCAGCTCAGGAACTTACAGCTGGGGGAGACCTGAAACATTGCAACATTAGTATGATAATTTGGCAGAAACATGAGATAATGGAAAAATAAAAAATAAATACAAAAAAGTTTTGCACATCATCGTCATCCCATTTTCACCCTCACCTCCGCGTGCCTCTCCACGGGTGCGTCACCTCCACACCAGTTCTCTACAGTCTTGTGGCAACTGAAGCAGCGCACCTTGTCGGCCTGTCCCGTGAAGTAGAACCCAGCGCGGGCCAGCCTCTCCGCTGACACCTGCTGGGCCAGGAGGGAACCCCGGAACGAGTCCAGCCGCATGTCCATCATGGACCAGTCTACTGCGTGGTCTGACTCCATATCACCGTCTCTCCCGGGGCCTGACATCAAGACACAGGGCTGGGCTGCCTAGGATGAATGAGCTGAAAAATATATATATAAAGTCATTTCTAGAGGCGCTAGTGAACAAGCTATCAGGAATCTGGACAGACACCATGTAAATGCATAAGTTTGACAAGAGAGAGCATTGTATTTGCTAGAGTACCACTAGATGGCAATGTGCACATTGCTATGGTCACATGGAGGCGTTGGCTGTTACATGTGAGGGGTGGGGAGGCAGGAACAGGCTCTAGGATATGTTCTCACACTACTAGGCCGCCCTGCTCACCACAGGAATACATAGACCATAACACACACACAGCGAGCACACAATGACACACACAGCCAAATGTAACAAATGTAACTATTATTTTAAGTGAGCACTGGCCTCAGTTTTCCATTCGTTCCTATGATCAACAAAGCTCAGCATTTCATAGGAAAGGGGTTACATAACACTTATTTTGAAGTGAATCAATCAGCCCTCTGAGTAGTGTGTTGCAACACAATCAATACCCAGCCTTATCAATGTTGGGCTACTGTAGGCTAGGCGTTATGCTACTTTCACACCTAACACACCTCCACCAACAGGGAGGATCAGGAACCATTGTCAGTTAGAACAGTCAGATATTTCCCCTCAGGCTGTATTCACCAATCAAATATGATCCAATCCTATCACTGTTCCTGCTATCAACAGTAATGCAATCAATTACATATAGCACATCGCTGCCTTGTGTTAGGTTAGATAAGTTTGTTAAAGCAGCAACAGACTCGCACCCAGGCTACCAAACATAGAACAATAATTTCGAGAATATAAATTGGCTACTGTCAATGCTACCAATCAATATTGGTCATGCTGGTTTTAATATTTTGTATACCTGCCATCCCCATCGCAGCAAGCAAGGCAAGCTTCAGACTTAAAAACGCAGTTAGACTGGAGGTTGTCATGGTTTGGCAGGCAGCACTCTCACACTAATATGAACCTGCCACATTGCTGTGAAAACAGTTGAGTAAATATGTGATGATATCCTAGGAAAATGTGCTGTATCCACTCATCCCATGCTCTCCCTGACAGCTCCAAAAGGCATCATGTGGATGGCATCATCATAAACAGGGCCCTGAGCATAACATATTCTTGACTATGAACTGGCTAGCTTTTCATGATTGTATAACTAACTATAACTACAGCTTAGTACTTTTATGTGTGGCCCGTCTGTTGCTGACCAGAGCTGAATCTTAATCTCAACGCACAGGAAGGATAGATATGGATGGATGGATGGATGTGGCGCCACTTGGTCGAATGACAGCAATAGGCTGACCATATGTGTGCAAAGTGCATGCCAAGGGGTCTGGGTGACCTTTTCCGCACACTATCGCCGTGTCATTGGTTCAAACTCCACTCCGACTCACTGTTCCCACTCAATCAGATGGACGACCACGTACATTCTGGAAAGTTCACAGGCTCTTGTTTGTGTCTATAGTCAGACAAAAGCGCCAAACATAAATATAGGTTGACGCGGATCGCAATGTGCTGCCGATTGTCCTGCTTGACAGTTGAGTACTCTGCTGGGCATGGATGCGCGCTGTCAGGGATTAAGCACTCTTCCAATGATATTTAGGACATAGTTAAATAAAACAAAGTTGTCTAATAACGAAAACAAACAAACCAACTTTAAATGCACTTTGATCAGTCGATATTAAGCTGTTTCGCCATAGCACGACCGACGAGCTGTCAACCGTAACAGTTGAAAATGCATGCAAAGACATACCCAATACACATACCTTGGAAAAGCTTGGATGTCACCTAGTGCCTCTGAGGTAATGAATGCTGACTGTCTCCTTTCCAAATAAGATAGATGGCCAGTATTTTTTGACCAGACTATTTAACCATGGTTTGGGGAAGTAAATTCAGCGTTGGTGTTGTTCTGCGCACCAGTAAAGGCGCAGGCCACCTGACCACCATTGTGGAAATAGATCGTTTATGACGTAGGACGGAAAGGGGGGAAGTATAGGGGGATTAGTGCGTAGTTTTGCTGTGTTCAAGTTCAAATCAGAACTAGGAAACTGACATTTCTGACTTGCTAAATGGTTGAACGGAGCACGTCTATAACTACAACCAAACTTATAACTACAACCAAACTTAACTGTCAAACTTATTCCACAGAGGACAGTGTCTGCAGGGTTTTGCTCCTCCCTTGTACTTGATTGATGAATTAAGGTCACTAATTAGCAAGGAACTCCCCACACCTGGTTGTCTAGAGCTTAATTGAAATCAAAAACCTGCAGACACTTGGCCCTCCATGGAATGAGTTTGACACCCCTGAATAGGCAAGTCCTAGTTCCGACTAGTATTTCAACGCCGCATTTACATTACATTGGGGTCGAAACCCACCACTGTGATCTGTATGCTCGCATTGGCTCATTGACCTTTGGCCGCCTTTCCTTCCAGTTCTCTGCTGCCAATAACTGGAACGAATTGCAAAAATCTCTGAAGCTGGAGTCTTATATCTCCCTCTAACTTTAAGCATCAGCTGTCAGAGCAGCTTTACCGATCACTATACCTGTACACAGCCAATCTGTAAATAGCACACCCAACTACCTCATCCCCATATTATTACTTACCCGCTTTCTCTTTTGCACCACAGTATCTCTACTTGCACATCATCATCTGCACATGCATCATTCCAGTATTAATGCTAAATTGTAATTATTTTCACTTCTAGGGCCTATGTATTGCCTTACCTCCCTACTCTTCTACATTTGCCTTGACTGTACGTTTGTTTATGTGTAACTCTGTTGTTTTTGTCGCACTGCTTTGCCTTATCTTGGCCAGGTCGCAGTTGGAAATAAGAACTTGTTCTCAACTGGCTTACCTTGTTAAATAAAGGTGAAATAAATAAAATAAAAAATTATAAATGAGAAATGACTAATAGGCTGTTTTGATGACAGTGGATATATGGACAGAGATGTAGGCTATACCAGAGAGGAAGAGGCGAAGCGATAGGGTTTACTCTAACCAAAACCTGTCCACGAAAATAATGCCACAAAGTGAGGAGCTTTTGTATGAAGATCAATGAGTGTCGAATTTGGTCAACAAAAAAATGTAATTGCTAATTTGCTAGGTGAGGCTTGTTTGATAGAATATACGTTTCGTAATGGCTAGGTTGTTATGACTGCACAGATATAAGTGGATGTTCGTGGGAAACTTTGAAAAAAATAAAAAAATATATATATTATTGGAGTTGTGCCTGTTATTCCCACCTATTTGCCCTCTCATGGGCTAGAATGGTCACACCTCACCTCCCTTCCATGTTTGAGGACATGTATTTTCATTGTTAGAGCAGTCACTCGACCATCTTGTCAACATAATAGATACTCTTTGGCTATACATTGACTTTCAACAAGGGAGGCAAAGGGCCTGCTTTTTATGTTATATGTTCAAACCAATTATCCACCATTTGATTCTCCCAAGTCTACACACACAAAGCGAGAGAGAGATCTTGTAAACCCTGACCAAAACAAAAGTGATATGGGAAGAATATGGGCATTTCCATGGTTTTAAAGGTGAAACAGCACAGATCCTTCTTTCTAAAACCACCCCAGACTTTCTGTGAAGTTTACACATTAGGCCTATGTGACATCGGAAATGTGATGCATTTATTTCCATATTTGGAGTTGTTCATTAATCCAAACATCCTCCTACCCAAAATGTATTTTTATGACTGATTCAATGAACAAATAGCCTATAATAATAATTATTATTTATTACATTTCCACAGTGATTTTCATAGAATCTCAAAGCACTTCAAGAGCAAAAAACAAACAAGCAATATATCATGACAGGTCAACCAATAGAGGCCAAGTCTTTGAAAGCTGCATCCTCAGAAGAGTGGGTCAGTTTATTTATGGCTTGAGTGGAGACAGCTGGTCAGAGGATGGTAGATGATGGAGTCTGCTGATGGTCTTGTAGAGAGCAAGTCTGGGAACCAGCCTGACTCTTATACAACGCTCGACTTGGACTGAAATAGGTGCCGGTACTCATTTTGGGTGTCGGTACAGTTTACAGTTTAGGTGCAGGAACTCAACAATACGTTTGAGCTAATATTCTACAAGAGGAACAGGAGCTCAAGCAGTAGAACATTTGCGGTGTAGTTACTCATCTCCAGTTACTCAGCTCCAGTTACTCATCTCCAGTTACTCAGCTCCAATAAGCTCCTGCCCAAGAAAGCACTGCTCTTATAGCCACTGAACTTCTCCTCTTCCACTCTGTGTATCAGCCACTTGGGTGACGCCTCAGCAGCTCTGTGTGCCAGAAAACTGATATTTAGTCAGTTGTACGACTGAAAGCCTTCAACTGAAATGTGTCTTCCGCATTTAAACCTCAAGGATCTGAACCTTTTCTAAATTGACATACCAAATCTAACTGCCTGTAGCTCAGGACCTGAAGCAAGGATGTCAATTTCTTGACACCATTTTAAAGGAAACACTTTGTTTCACAAGTTTGTGGAAATTTGAAATTAATGTAGGAGATAACACATTAGATCTGGTAAAAGATAATATAAAGGAAAAAAAACGTTTTTTTTTGGTACCATCTTTAAAATGTAAGACCATAATGTATTATTCTAGATTTAGGCCACTAGATGGCAGTAGTGCATGTTCACATTTTTTAACTGATCCAATTAACCATTTTATTTCTGTTCAAAATGTATCAAGACTGCCAAAATGTGCCTAATTGGTTTATTAATACATTTTCAAGTTCATACTTGTGCACTCTCTTCAAACAATAGCATAGTATTGTTTCACTGTAATAGCTACTGTAAATTGGACAGTGCAGTTAGATTAACAAGAAATTAAGCGTTCTGCCCATATCAGATACATCTATGTCCTGGGATTTTTTTTTGTTACTTACAACCTCATACTAATCACATTAGCCTACATTAGCTCAAAAGCTCAAGAACATCCGCACATCCAGGTACTTTCTGCAAGTGCTGGAGTTGTAGGCAAACTCATGGAAAACAGAAAGGAAAACGCAGCACAGTGCTTCTCATTCTCTCAGGTGACATTTATTTACAACGTTATGACCCGTAGGTCTTCATCAGGCATCCATATCCCAGGTGGGGGTGGAAGGTCCTATATAAAGAGGCAGTACTGGGGGTAAATGAGTTGCATTTGTATGTGAAGATGCATTGAGCACGTTGACCACATTTGTAATTACCCTTCGGAAGTGTCCCTTTTCTCTGGTGGGTAATCAGATTTAACCACAATATCACTTACCTTTGGAGGTCTTTTAATACGTGGGAAATATTTAAATATGGGTTTCAGTTGTGGGCCAGTATCAATAATGTACCAGTGCTTCCTGATACTGTCCTTAAATGCCTTCCCCAATGGTGAGTATTGGGTAAATTATGATGGGACATGTTCTGCTTTTTCTTTTGGTTTTAGGCTTTCCAGCTGTTAGTCCTTCAAAACGATCATTAGCATTTTACCCAATTATCTTTGTACCCCCTTTCCTTAAAAATCTTTGTGTGAGGTCCGTGGTCTGTTTCAGATAAGCAGCATCAGAGATGCATATTCTTCTGACACGACTGAATTGACTTATAAGGAGACTTTTAATAAGTGGACATGGATGAAAGCCGTCACCTCTAAGGAGGGTATTCCTGTCCGTAGGTTTCCTATAGAGATCTGTAGAGAGGGAGGTTTGTCCTTAATAACCATCACATCAACAAAAAACTGATTTGTTATAGGTCATAGTTAATGCTGAAATGAAGGTGTTCATTCATAGAGTTTAGATAAGCATGGCATTCCAAAAGTTCTTCCTGTGTGTCTGTATAGATCACGAAAATGTCACCAAATATCTCAGAATTAGGAGAATGTTGGAGAGAAAAGGGTTAAGGTCTGGATTCAGCAGCACCTGTTTTTCAAACATTCCTAGATATAGGTTAGCATGATTAGGAGCCATAGTGTTCCCCATCGCTGTCCCTTTTGTCTGGAGGAAGAAGTCTCCTATGAAGAGAAAATAGATGGAGGTTAGTACCAGTTCAGCAAAGTCCACAATACAATTGGTGCTGGGTAGAGCATTAGGGGGACACTGACAACGTAGAGGTTCGCATTTAACCCAACCCTTCTGAATCAGAGAGGTGCGGGGGGCTGCCTTAATCGACATCTGGGGAACTGCCTTCCTCAGGGGGAGGACAGATTTTTACCTTGTCAGCTCGGGGATTCAATCCAACCACCTTTCGGTTACTGGCCCAACACTCTAACCACTAGGCTGACATGGGAAAAATAGTATGTGATGTATGTGAGGTTAGTGCTATGGCCTCTGCCAAGAGGTCTGAACCTTTATGGCACAGGATAGTGCACTCACCCCATACTGCACGGTTATTGGTTCAAGCACGGTTCCTGCTCCTCCTCAATCACTACTGTTCATTATCAAACACTGACACATTCAGATTCACAACCAAAATAGGAATTTAATGTAACTTGTTACAGATGATCAATTTAATTGGAATCAAATGAATGCAATGAACTTACTACCAAATCAAATTACACATCCAGACAGTGAAACATGTTTTAAATAGGCCTGGATATTAACATATGTAGTTGAGGTGATTCATTTAATCAAGTTGTTAAGACACCAACTTATTACATCTTTTTTTTAAAACAAGTTTTAAGAAGCTGAATTTCTAGAACAGTTTCAAACTTACAACATAGGTTTCTCTGGTAAGTAGCTGTAGGGTATTATCATGGTCAGTCTCTGAGATACATCCAGTCCAGGCAGAAAATCTCTTTCCTCCAACAAAAATGCTGCCATACAGACTGCATCTCAATAGTCCAGTGGCCTCCTCATCGCCTCTCCCTCATCTCCACTGAACTGTTACTGGCCTGGTGGAAGTACCCTCCCCCCGGACTGGAATATAGAGAGGATAGGTCAACGCAATATGGAAGCGTTCATCCTCAAGTTTCCTCAAATCAGTGCAGATAAAGGAGAGATGAGGAGAAAGGAGAGATGAGGAGAAAGGATGGATGAGGAGAAAGGATGGAGAGGTGAGATGAGGAGAAAGGATGGAGAGGTGAGATGAGGAAAAAGGATGGAGAGGTGAGATGAGGAAGACCATTTAGACCACGTCGACTGGATCTTCTCGCTGCTTCAGTGTGTAGTCAGATGGATCAGACGTTTCCTCCTACGATCCTCCGCAGCAGAGTGGCCAGACCACCTTTAGAGATCTGTAATGGCGTCTTCTCCTCTTTGTTCTCTATGTAGATGCTGGCTCCGTTCTCTACCAGGAGTTTAGCTGCCTCCACACGCTCCTCGTCACACGCCAGGTGGCTGGGGGAGACAAATATTTAGCATGGTGTAAAAAGTGTAGAAAACAGCATCATCACACAGACACAAACATTAAGCACAGTAAAACACACAGCATCTAGAACACAACTTCAATACACACACTCCAGTGCTTACAGTGCAGTGTTTCCCTCAGAGTCCTGTATGTTGGTAGAAGCGCGCTGTTTGAGCAGCAGCTGGATCAGACGGCAGTTGCCTTTGGTTGAAGCTCTGTGTAGGGGAGTAGACTCCAGTTTATCTGTGACATTAGGGTTCGCTCCACTCTCCAGCAACAGGAGGGCGATCTGTGAAGAAGAACAACCATTTGCATGATCAATCAATATAACGTTATACAGTTCTTATTTTCTGCTTTAATAGCTGCAGAACTATTGTAGCAAAGCCAGGGGAACATAGTTGGTTCTGGCAGGGATTGAACTAGCAACACTCAATCCCCAGACGGAGCTAATGGCCCCTGTGCCAACTAACTAACCCACTTGGTATTGAGTAAACCAGATTACTTCAGAACAGTAGCTGTCTAACATTGTGGACCCAGTGTTGGTGTACCTCATATCTGTCCTTGGAGGCAGCATAGTGCAGAGGGGTGCAGCCATTCTGGTTGACTGAGTTCAGCTGGGCTCCTTTGTTAATCAGTGACTTCACTATCTCCTCCCTGCCTGCAGATGCTGCGATGTGGAGGGGAGTCCAACCGGCCTGGGGACAAGGACAAAAGATGAGACATCACTCTCAGATGGACAGTAACTTCTTCTTCTTCTAGGATAGTCATGTAGTGATAGAGGGAGTAACTGAGCAGGTATGAACCAGAGGCTCAGTGGTTAGAGTACGTGTGTCTCCTGTAACATACAGGTCCAGTGTCTCCAGACCTCTTGACAGAGCCCGTAGAAATAAATGTTGGGGAAACTACTACCAAAGACACTTATAACCAATTCCCCTGTTCATCTGTACAAATACACTATAGTGACATCAATAGCTGAAACATCTACAGTATTTACAAGATCGATTTAAGATCAGATTATTGCAACACAGCAAGTCAATATAACTGTACAATGTTGCAGACAATGGCTTCTCAATATTTACATCATCTTGTAGGTTGACTTCCACCCCCAAATCCAACAGAAACTCAACGATCTTGACGTGTCCAGCCGAGCAGGCCCAGTGGAGAGCGGTCCTTTGGTCCTGGGAGAGGGGAAGAGCACAGGAGACCAGATGAATAAGGAAGGGACATGTGGATGTATCAGCAAATGTAGCTAGCTAGCTAATTGACTGACTAAGTGACTGGTGCCTGAAGCAGCTAGCTCTGGTAATGTATTTCAAGTGATGATAATTTACCTGGTCCGTTTTGCAAGCGAGCGATTTATCCGTTAAAATACATTTCTTTAATTTGTCAAATTCACCAGTGAAGGCTAAATTACAGACTTCCACATTTGAAACAGTTTGCTCCATCATGAACGATAGCTAGCTCAACTCACTAAGCGGTAAATTGGACTGAAATAAACATCAACATGACTCAGGAAATTTACCTAGGTTCTAGTTCCGGTGTAAGTGCGCGTAAATTGAGCTTTCAGAATAAAAGCTCCCACAGCAGCATGGCGGGAATTTTGCTCCATTATTGGTAGAGGGATTGTTAATTGTTTAAAAGAAACGTCACAGCTGTATCAAGTAAAGAAAAGGCAAATGTCCTAGGTGGTGCATTTACAGTGGTTCATAGATGTAGACACCTGTGTGATCAGAGTAAGAGGAGACAGGGAAAAGTTAAATGAGTATGGAGAGTCCAGAGAAGCTATGGATGTAGAGTTCTTTATGTTTGAGATGACAAGGGCGTTGGAGGGCTGCGGGCAGACTACCCCTGGAGAAGATAGTGTGTGTTCTGTGATGTTTAAGCACACACCAGACAGCGTGTTGGAAGCAGTGTTAGGGTTGTATTTTTTTGTTAATTATTTAATTAGGCAGGTCAGTTAAGAACAAATTCTTATTTTCAATGATGGCCTAGGAACAGTGGGTTAACTGCCTTGTTCGGGGGCAGAACAACATATTTTTACCTCGTCAGCTAGGGATTTGATCTTGCAACCTTTCAGTTACTAGTCCAATGCTCTAACCACTAGGCTACCTGCCACCCCAAAAGGTGCTGTGGAGGACTGGGATGATTCCTGCTGGGTGGACACGTGTGGTTGTGTTACCGTTTGTAAAACCAGGTAAAGATCCTGCTAGGGCGGGCAGTTATAGGCCTATCGCTCTGACATCCAACATGTGTTAATTGATGGAAAAGGTGATAGTGAGTAGAATGATGTATCTGTTGGAAGTTAGGGTTTTGATGAGCGTAGTCAGAGTGGGTTCAGGAGAGGGAGGTCTGCCATGGATTCCCTGGTTACAGTTAGTACAGAGATAACCAAGGCCCTGACAATAAAAGAGGTGATGAGCGTAGTCAGAGTGGGTTCAGGAGACGGAGGTCTGCCATGGATTCCCTGGTTACAGTTAGTACAGAGATAACCAAGGCCCTGACAATAAAAGAGGTGATGAGCGTAGTCAGAGTGGGTTCAGGAGACGGAGGTCTGCCATGGATTCCCTGGTTACAGTTAGTACAGAGATAACCAAGGCCCTGACAATAAAAGAGGTGATGAGCGTAGTCAGAGTGGGTTCAGGAGACGGAGGTCTGCCATGGATTCCCTGGTTACAGTTAGTACAGAGATAACCAAGGCCCTGACAATAAAAGAGGTGATGAGCGTAGTCAGAGTGGGTTCAGGAGACGGAGGTCTGCCATGGATTCCCTGGTTACAGTTAGTACAGAGATAACCAAGGCCCTGACAATAAAAGAGGTGATGAGCGTAGTCAGAGTGGGTTCAGGAGACGGAGGTCTGCCATGGATTCCCTGGTTACAGTTAGTACAGAGATAACCAAGGCCCTGACAATAAAAGAGGTGATGAGCGTAGTCAGAGTGGGTTCAGGAGACGGAGGTCTGCCATGGATTCCCTGGTTACAGTTAGTACAGAGATAACCAAGGCCCTGACAATAAAAGAGGTGATGAGCGTAGTCAGAGTGGGTTCAGGAGACGGAGGTCTGCCATGGATTCCCTGGTTACAGTTAGTACAGAGATAACCAAGGCCCTGACAATAAAAGAGGTGATGAGCGTAGTCAGAGTGGGTTCAGGAGACGGAGGTCTGCCATGGATTCCCTGGTTACAGTTAGTACAGAGATAACCAAGACCCTGACAATAAAAGAGGTGATGAGCGTAGTCAGAGTGGGTTCAGGAGACGGAGGTCTGCCATGGATTCCCTGGTTACAGTTAGTACAGAGATAACCAAGGCCCTGACAATAAAAGAGGTGATGAGCGTAGTCAGAGTGGGTTCAGGAGACGGAGGTCTGCCATGGATTCCCTGGTTACAGTTAGTACAGAGATAACCAAGGCCCTGACAATAAAAGAGGTGATGAGCGTAGTCAGAGTGGGTTCAGGAGAGGGTGGTCTGCCATGGATTCCCTGGTTACAGTTAGTACAGAGATAACCAAGGCCCTGACAATAAAAGAGGTGATGAGCGTAGTCAGAGTGGGTTCAGGAGACGGAGGTCTGCCATGGATTCCCTGGTTACAGTTAGTACAGAGATAACCAAGGCCCTGACAATAAAAGAGGTGATGAGCGTAGTCAGAGTGGGTTCAGGAGACGGAGGTCTGCCATGGATTCCCTGGTTACAGTTAGTACAGAGATAACCAAGGCCCTGACAATAAAAGAGGTGATGAGCGTAGTCAGAGTGGGTTCAGGAGACGGAGGTCTGCCATGGATTCCCTGGTTACAGTTAGTACAGAGATAACCAAGGCCCTGACAATAAAAGAGGTGATGAGCGTAGTCAGAGTGGGTTCAGGAGACGGAGGTCTGCCATGGATTCCCTGGTTACAGTTAGTACAGAGATAACCAAGGCCCTGACAATAAAAGAGGTGATGAGCGTAGTCAGAGTGGGTTCAGGAGACGGAGGTCTGCCATGGATTCCCTGGTTACAGTTAGTACAGAGATAACCAAGGCCCTGACAATAAAAGAGGTGATGAGCGTAGTCAGAGTGGGTTCAGGAGACGGAGGTCTGCCATGGATTCCCTGGTTACAGTTAGTACAGAGATAACCAAGGCCCTGACAATAAAAGAGGTGATGAGCGTAGTCAGAGTGGGTTCAGGAGACGGAGGTCTGCCATGGATTCCCTGGTTACAGTTAGTACAGAGATAACCAAGGCCCTGACAATAAAAGAGGTGATGAGCGTAGTCAGAGTGGGTTCAGGAGAGGGAGGTCTGCCATGGATTCCCTGGTTACAGTTAGTACAGAGATAACCAAGGCCCTGACAATAAAAGATGTGATGAGCGTAGTCAGAGTGGGTTCAGGAGAGGGAGGTCTGCCATGGATTCCCTGGTTACAGTTAGTACAGAGATAACCAAGGCCCTGACAATAAAAGAGGTGATGAGCGTAGTCAGAGTGGGATCAGGAGAGGGAGGTCTGCCATGGATTCCCTGGTTACAGTTAGTACAGAGATAACCAAGGCCCTGACAATAAAAGAGGTGATGAGCGTAGTCAGAGTGGGTTCAGGAGACGGAGGTCTGCCATGGATTCCCTGGTTACAGTTAGTACAGAGATAACCAAGGCCCTGACAATAAAAGAGGTGATGAGCGTAGTCAGAGTGGGTTCAGGAGACGGAGGTCTGCCATGGATTCCCTGGTTACAGTTAGTACAGAGATAACCAAGGCCCTGACAATAAAAGAGGTGATGAGCGTAGTCAGAGTGGGTTCAGGAGACGGAGGTCTGCCATGGATTCCCTGGTTACAGTTAGTACAGAGATAACCAAGGCCCTGACAATAAAAGAGGTGATGAGCGTAGTCAGAGTGGGTTCAGGAGAGGGTGGTCTGCCATGGATTCCCTGGTTACAGTTAGTACAGAGATAACCAAGGCCCTGACAATAAAAGAGGTGATGAGCGTAGTCAGAGTGGGTTCAGGAGACGGAGGTCTGCCATGGATTCCCTGGTTACAGTTAGTACAGAGATAACCAAGGCCCTGACAATAAAAGAGGTGATGAGCGTAGTCAGAGTGGGTTCAGGAGACGGAGGTCTGCCATGGATTCCCTGGTTACAGTTAGTACAGAGATAACCAAGGCCCTGACAATAAAAGAGGTGATGAGCGTAGTCAGAGTGGGTTCAGGAGACGGAGGTCTGCCATGGATTCCCTGGTTACAGTTAGTACAGAGATAACCAAGGCCCTGACAATAAAAGAGGTGATGAGCGTAGTCAGAGTGGGTTCAGGAGACGGAGGTCTGCCATGGATTCCCTGGTTACAGTTAGTACAGAGATAACCAAGGCCCTGACAATAAAAGAGGTGATGAGCGTAGTCAGAGTGGGTTCAGGAGACGGAGGTCTGCCATGGATTCCCTGGTTACAGTTAGTACAGAGATAACCAAGGCCCTGACAATAAAAGAGGTGATGAGCGTAGTCAGAGTGGGTTCAGGAGACGGAGGTCTGCCATGGATTCCCTGGTTACAGTTAGTACAGAGATAACCAAGGCCCTGACAATAAAAGAGGTGATGAGCGTAGTCAGAGTGGTTTCAGGAGAGGGAGGTCTGCCATGGATTCCCTGGTTACAGTTAGTACAGAGATAACCAAGGCCCTGACAATAAAATAGGTGATGAGCGTAGTCAGAGTGGGTTCAGGAGACGGAGGTCTGCCATGGATTCCCTGGTTACAGTTAGTACAGAGATAACCAAGGCCCTGACAATAAAAGAGGTGATGGGCGTAGTCAGAGTGGGTTCAGGAGACGGAGGTCTGCCATGGATTCCCTGGTTACAGTTAGTACAGAGATAACCAAGGCCCTGACAATAAAAGAGGTGATGAGCGTAGTCAGAGTGGGTTCAGGAGACGGAGGTCTGCCATGGATTCCCTGGTTACAGTTAGTACAGAGATAACCAAGGCCCTGACAATAAAAGAGGTGATGAGCGTAGTCAGAGTGGGTTCAGGAGATGAAGGTCTGCCATGGATTCCCTGGTTACAGTTAGTACAGAGATAACCAAGGCCCTGACAATAAAAGAGGTGATGAGCGTAGTCAGAGTGGGTTCAGGAGACGGAGGTCTGCCATGGATTCCCTGGTTACAGTTAGTACAGAGATAACCAAGGCCCTGACAATAAAAGAGGTGATGAGCGTAGTCAGAGTGGGTTCAGGAGACGGAGGTCTGCCATGGATTCCCTGGTTACAGTTAGTACAGAGATAACCAAGGCCCTGACAATAAAAGAGGTGATGAGCGTAGTCAGAGGTGGTTCAGGAGATGGAGGTCTGCCATGGATTCCCTGGTTACAGTTAGTACAGAGATAACCAAGGCCCTGACAATAAAAGAGGTGATGAGCGTAGTCAGAGTGGGTTCAGGAGACGGAGGTCTGCCATGGATTCCCTGGTTACAGTTAGTACAGAGATAACCAAGGCCCTGACAATAAAAGAGGTGATGAGCGTAGTCAGAGTGGGTTCAGGAGACGGAGGTCTGCCATGGATTCCCTGGTTACAGTTAGTACAGAGATAACCAAGGCCCTGACAATAAAAGAGGTGATGAGCGTAGTCAGAGTGGGTTCAGGAGACGGAGGTCTGCCATGGATTCCCTGGTTACAGTTAGTACAGAGATAACCAAGGCCCTGACAATAAAAGAGGTGATGAGCGTAGTCAGAGTGGGTTCAGGAGACGGAGGTCTGCCATGGATTCCCTGGTTACAGTTAGTACAGAGATAACCAAGGCCCTGACAATAAAAGAGGTGATGAGCGTAGTCAGAGTGGGTTCAGGAGACGGCGGTCTGCCATGGATTCCCTGGTTACAGTTAGTACAGAGATAACCAAGGCCCTGACAATAAAAGAGGTGATGAGCGTAGTCAGAGTGGGTTCAGGAGACGGAGGTCTGCCATGGATTCCCTGGTTACAGTTAGTACAGAGATAACCAAGGCCCTGACAATAAAAGAGGTGATGAGCGTAGTCAGAGTGGGTTCAGGAGACGGAGGTCTGCCATGGATTCCCTGGTTACAGTTAGTACAGAGATAACCAAGGCCCTGACAATAAAAGAGGTGATGAGCGTAGTCAGAGTGGGTTCAGGAGACGGAGGTCTGCCATGGATTCCCTGGTTACAGTTAGTACAGAGATAACCAAGGCCCTGACAATAAAAGAGGTGATGAGCGTAGTCAGAGTGGGTTCAGGAGACGGAGGTCTGCCATGGATTCCCTGGTTACAGTTAGTACAGAGATAACCAAGGCCCTGACAATAAAAGAGGTGATGAGCGTAGTCAGAGTGGGTTCAGGAGAGGGTGGTCTGCCATGGATTCCCTGGTTACAGTTAGTACAGAGATAACCAAGGCCCTGACAATAAAAGAGGTGATGAGCGTAGTCAGAGTGGGTTCAGGAGACGGAGGTCTGCCATGGATTCCCTGGTTACAGTTAGTACAGAGATAACCAAGGCCCTGACAATAAAAGAGGTGATGAGCGTAGTCAGAGTGGGTTCAGGAGACGGAGGTCTGCCATGGATTCCCTGGTTACAGTTAGTACAGAGATAACCAAGGCCCTGACAATAAAAGAGGTGATGAGCGTAGTCAGAGTGGGTTCAGGAGACGGCGGTCTGCCATGGATTCCCTGGTTACAGTTAGTACAGAGATAACCAAGGCCCTGACAATAAAAGAGGTGATGAGCGTAGTCAGAGTGGGTTCAGGAGACGGAGGTCTGCCATGGATTCCCTGGTTACAGTTAGTACAGAGATAACCAAGGCCCTGACAATAAAAGAGGTGATGAGCGTAGTCAGAGTGGGTTCAGGAGACGGAGGTCTGCCATGGATTCCCTGGTTACAGTTAGTACAGAGATAACCAAGGCCCTGACAATAAAAGAGGTGATGAGCGTAGTCAGAGTGGGTTCAGGAGACGGAGGTCTGCCATGGATTCCCTGGTTACAGTTAGTACAGAGATAACCAAGGCCCTGACAATAAAAGAGGTGATGAGCGTAGTCAGAGTGGGTTCAGGAGACGGAGGTCTGCCATGGATTCCCTGGTTACAGTTAGTACAGAGATAACCAAGGCCCTGACAATAAAAGAGGTGATGAGCGTAGTCAGAGTGGGTTCAGGAGACGGAGGTCTGCCATGGATTCCCTGGTTACAGTTAGTACAGAGATAACCAAGGCCCTGACAATAAAAGAGGTGATGAGCGTAGTCAGAGTGGGTTCAGGAGACGGAGGTCTGCCATGGATTCCCTGGTTACAGTTAGTACAGAGATAACCAAGGCCCTGACAATAAAAGAGGTGATGAGCGTAGTCAGAGTGGGTTCAGGAGACGGAGGTCTGCCATGGATTCCCTGGTTACAGTTAGTACAGAGATAACCAAGGCCCTGACAATAAAAGAGGTGATGAGCGTAGTCAGAGGTGGTTCAGGAGATGGAGGTCTGCCATGGATTCCCTGGTTACAGTTAGTACAGAGATAACCAAGGCCCTGACAATAAAAGAGGTGATGAGCGTAGTCAGAGTGGGTTCAGGAGACGGAGGTCTGCCATGGATTCCCTGGTTACAGTTAGTACAGAGATAACCAAGGCCCTGACAATAAAAGAGGTGATGAGCGTAGTCAGAGTGGGTTCAGGAGACGGAGGTCTGCCATGGATTCCCTGGTTACAGTTAGTACAGAGATAACCAAGGCCCTGACAATAAAAGAGGTGATGAGCGTAGTCAGAGTGGGTTCAGGAGAGGGAGGTCTGCCATGGATTCCCTGGTTACAGTTAGTACAGAGATAACCAAGGCCCTGACAATAAAAGATGTGATGAGCGTAGTCAGAGTGGGTTCAGGAGAGGGAGGTCTGCCATGGATTCCCTGGTTACAGTTAGTACAGAGATAACCAAGGCCCTGACAATAAAAGAGGTGATGAGCGTAGTCAGAGTGGGATCAGGAGAGGGAGGTCTGCCATGGATTCCCTGGTTACAGTTAGTACAGAGATAACCAAGGCCCTGACAATAAAAGAGGTGATGAGCGTAGTCAGAGTGGGTTCAGGAGACGGAGGTCTGCCATGGATTCCCTGGTTACAGTTAGTACAGAGATAACCAAGGCCCTGACAATAAAAGAGGTGATGAGCGTAGTCAGAGTGGGTTCAGGAGACGGAGGTCTGCCATGGATTCCCTGGTTACAGTTAGTACAGAGATAACCAAGGCCCTGACAATAAAAGAGGTGATGAGCGTAGTCAGAGTGGGTTCAGGAGACGGAGGTCTGCCATGGATTCCCTGGTTACAGTTAGTACAGAGATAACCAAGGCCCTGACAATAAAAGAGGTGATGAGCGTAGTCAGAGTGGGTTCAGGAGACGGAGGTCTGCCATGGATTCCCTGGTTACAGTTAGTACAGAGATAACCAAGGCCCTGACAATAAAAGAGGTGATGAGCGTAGTCAGAGTGGGTTCAGGAGACGGAGGTCTGCCATGGATTCCCTGGTTACAGTTAGTACAGAGATAACCAAGGCCCTGACAATAAAAGAGGTGATGAGCGTAGTCAGAGTGGGTTCAGGAGACGGAGGTCTGCCATGGATTCCCTGGTTACAGTTAGTACAGAGATAACCAAGGCCCTGACAATAAAAGAGGTGATGAGCGTAGTCAGAGTGGTTTCAGGAGAGGGAGGTCTGCCATGGATTCCCTGGTTACAGTTAGTACAGAGATAACCAAGGCCCTGACAATAAAAGAGGTGATGAGCGTAGTCAGAGTGGGTTCAGGAGAGGGAGGTCTGCCATGGATTCCCTGGTTACAGTTAGTACAGAGATAACCAAGGCCCTGACAATAAAAGAGGTGATGAGCGTAGTCAGAGTGGGATCAGGAGAGGGAGGTCTGCCATGGATTCCCTGGTTACAGTTAGTACAGAGATAACCAAGGCCCTGACAATAAAAGAGGTGATGAGCGTAGTCAGAGTGGGTTCAGGAGACGGAGGTCTGCCATGGATTCCCTGGTTACAGTTAGTACAGAGATAACCAAGGCCCTGACAATAAAAGAGGTGATGAGCGTAGTCAGAGTGGGTTCAGGAGACGGAGGTCTGCCATGGATTCCCTGGTTACAGTTAGTACAGAGATAACCAAGGCCCTGACAATAAAAGAGGTGATGAGCGTAGTCAGAGTGGGTTCAGGAGACGGAGGTCTGCCATGGATTCCCTGGTTACAGTTAGTACAGAGATAACCAAGGCCCTGACAATAAAAGAGGTGATGAGCGTAGTCAGAGTGGGTTCAGGAGAGGGTGGTCTGCCATGGATTCCCTGGTTACAGTTAGTACAGAGATAACCAAGGCCCTGACAATAAAAGAGGTGATGAGCGTAGTCAGAGTGGGTTCAGGAGACGGAGGTCTGCCATGGATTCCCTGGTTACAGTTAGTACAGAGATAACCAAGGCCCTGACAATAAAAGAGGTGATGAGCGTAGTCAGAGTGGGTTCAGGAGACGGAGGTCTGCCATGGATTCCCTGGTTACAGTTAGTACAGAGATAACCAAGGCCCTGACAATAAAAGAGGTGATGAGCGTAGTCAGAGTGGGTTCAGGAGACGGAGGTCTGCCATGGATTCCCTGGTTACAGTTAGTACAGAGATAACCAAGGCCCTGACAATAAAAGAGGTGATGAGCGTAGTCAGAGTGGGTTCAGGAGACGGAGGTCTGCCATGGATTCCCTGGTTACAGTTAGTACAGAGATAACCAAGGCCCTGACAATAAAAGAGGTGATGAGCGTAGTCAGAGTGGGTTCAGGAGACGGAGGTCTGCCATGGATTCCCTGGTTACAGTTAGTACAGAGATAACCAAGGCCCTGACAATAAAAGAGGTGATGAGCGTAGTCAGAGTGGGTTCAGGAGACGGAGGTCTGCCATGGATTCCCTGGTTACAGTTAGTACAGAGATAACCAAGGCCCTGACAATAAAAGAGGTGATGAGCGTAGTCAGAGTGGGTTCAGGAGACGGAGGTCTGCCATGGATTCCCTGGTTACAGTTAGTACAGAGATAACCAAGGCCCTGACAATAAAAGAGGTGATGAGCGTAGTCAGAGTGGGTTCAGGAGACGGAGGTCTGCCATGGATTCCCTGGTTACAGTTAGTACAGAGATAACCAAGGCCCTGACAATAAAAGAGGTGATGAGCGTAGTCAGAGTGGGTTCAGGAGACGGAGGTCTGCCATGGATTCCCTGGTTACAGTTAGTACAGAGATAACCAAGGCCCTGACAATAAAAGAGGTGATGAGCGTAGTCAGAGTGGGATCAGGAGAGGGAGGTCTGCCATGGATTCCCTGGTTACAGTTAGTACAGAGATAACCAAGGCCCTGACAATAAAAGAGGTGATGAGCGTAGTCAGAGTGGGTTCAGGAGACGGAGGTCTGCCATGGATTCCCTGGTTACAGTTAGTACAGAGATAACCAAGGCCCTGACAATAAAAGAGGTGATGAGCGTAGTCAGAGTGGGTTCAGGAGACGGAGGTCTGCCATGGATTCCCTGGTTACAGTTAGTACAGAGATAACCAAGGCCCTGACAATAAAAGAGGTGATGAGCGTAGTCAGAGTGGGTTCAGGAGACGGAGGTCTGCCATGGATTCCCTGGTTACAGTTAGTACAGAGATAACCAAGGCCCTGACAATAAAAGAGGTGATGAGCGTAGTCAGAGTGGGTTCTGGAGAGGGTGGTCTGCCATGGATTCCCTGGTTACAGTTAGTACAGAGATAACCAAGGCCCTGACAATAAAAGAGGTGATGAGCGTAGTCAGAGTGGGTTCAGGAGACGGAGGTCTGCCATGGATTCCCTGGTTACAGTTAGTACAGAGATAACCAAGGCCCTGACAATAAAAGAGGTGATGAGCGTAGTCAGAGTGGGATCAGGAGAGGGTGGTCTGCCATGGATTCCCTGGTTACAGTTAGTACAGAGATAACCAAGGCCCTGACAATAAAAGAGGTGATGAGCGTAGTCAGAGTGGGTTCAGGAGACGGAGGTCTGCCATGGATTCCCTGGTTACAGTTAGTACAGAGATAACCAAGGCCCTGACAATAAAAGAGGTGATGAGCGTAGTCAGAGTGGGTTCAGGAGACGGAGGTCTGCCATGGATTCCCTGGTTACAGTTAGTACAGAGATAACCAAGGCCCTGACAATAAAAGAGGTGATGAGCGTAGTCAGAGTGGGTTCAGGAGACGGCGGTCTGCCATGGATTCCCTGGTTACAGTTAGTACAGAGATAACCAAGGCCCTGACAATAAAAGAGGTGATGAGCGTAGTCAGAGTGGGTTCAGGAGGCGGAGGTCTGCCATGGATTCCCTGGTTACAGTTAGTACAGAGATAACCAAGGCCCTGACAATAAAAGAGGTGATGAGCGTAGTCAGAGTGGGTTCAGGAGACGGAGGTCTGCCATGGATTCCCTGGTTACAGTTAGTACAGAGATAACCAAGGCCCTGACAATAAAAGAGGTGATGAGCGTAGTCAGAGTGGGTTCAGGAGACGGAGGTCTGCCATGGATTCCCTGGTTACAGTTAGTACAGAGATAACCAAGGCCCTGACAATAAAAGAGGTGATGAGCGTAGTCAGAGTGGGTTCAGGAGACGGAGGTCTGCCATGGATTCCCTGGTTACAGTTAGTACAGAGATAACCAAGGCCCTGACAATAAAAGAGGTGATGAGCGTAGTCAGAGTGGGTTCAGGAGACGGAGGTCTGCCATGGATTCCCTGGTTACAGTTAGTACAGAGATAACCAAGGCCCTGACAATAAAAGAGGTGATGAGCGTAGTCAGAGTGGGTTCAGGAGACGGAGGTCTGCCATGGATTCCCTGGTTACAGTTAGTACAGAGATAACCAAGGCCCTGACAATAAAAGAGGTGATGAGCGTAGTCAGAGTGGGTTCAGGAGACGGAGGTCTGCCATGGATTCCCTGGTTACAGTTAGTACAGAGATAACCAAGGCCCTGACAATAAAAGAGGTGATGAGCGTAGTCAGAGGTGGTTCAGGAGACGGAGGTCTGCCATGGATTCCCTGGTTACAGTTAGTACAGAGATAACCAAGGCCCTGACAATAAAAGAGGTGATGAGCGTAGTCAGAGTGGGTTCAGTAGACGGAGGTCTGCCATGGATTCCCTGGTTACAGTTAGTACAGAGATAACCAAGGCCCTGACAATAAAAGAGGTGATGAGCGTAGTCAGAGTGGGTTCAGGAGACGGAGGTCTGCCATGGATTCCCTGGTTACAGTTAGTACAGAGATAACCAAGGCCCTGACAATAAAAGAGGTGATGAGCGTAGTCAGAGTGGGTTCAGGAGAGGGAGGTCTGCCATGGATTCCCTGGTTACAGTTAGTACAGAGATAACCAAGGCCCTGACAATAAAAGATGTGATGAGCGTAGTCAGAGTGGGTTCAGGAGAGGGAGGTCTGCCATGGATTCCCTGGTTACAGTTAGTACAGAGATAACCAAGGCCCTGACAATAAAAGAGGTGATGAGCGTAGTCAGAGTGGGATCAGGAGAGGGAGGTCTGCCATGGATTCCCTGGTTACAGTTAGTACAGAGATAACCAAGGCCCTGACAATAAAAGAGGTGATGAGCGTAGTCAGAGTGGGTTCAGGAGACGGAGGTCTGCCATGGATTCCCTGGTTACAGTTAGTACAGAGATAACCAAGGCCCTGACAATAAAAGAGGTGATGAGCGTAGTCAGAGTGGGTTCAGGAGACGGAGGTCTGCCATGGATTCCCTGGTTACAGTTAGTACAGAGATAACCAAGGCCCTGACAATAAAAGAGGTGATGAGCGTAGTCAGAGTGGGTTCAGGAGACGGAGGTCTGCCATGGATTCCCTGGTTACAGTTAGTACAGAGATAACCAAGGCCCTGACAATAAAAGAGGTGATGAGCGTAGTCAGAGTGGGTTCAGGAGACGGAGGTCTGCCATGGATTCCCTGGTTACAGTTAGTACAGAGATAACCAAGGCCCTGACAATAAAAGAGGTGATGAGCGTAGTCAGAGTGGGTTCAGGAGACGGAGGTCTGCCATGGATTCCCTGGTTACAGTTAGTACAGAGATAACCAAGGCCCTGACAATAAAAGAGGTGATGAGCGTAGTCAGAGTGGGTTCAGGAGACGGAGGTCTGCCATGGATTCCCTGGTTACAGTTAGTACAGAGATAACCAAGGCCCTGACAATAAAAGAGGTGATGAGCGTAGTCAGAGTGGGTTCAGGAGACGGAGGTCTGCCATGGATTCCCTGGTTACAGTTAGTACAGAGATAACCAAGGCCCTGACAATAAAAGAGGTGATGAGCGTAGTCAGAGTGGGTTCAGGAGAGGGAGGTCTGCCATGGATTCCCTGGTTACAGTTAGTACAGAGATAACCAAGGCCCTGACAATAAAAGAGGTGATGAGCGTAGTCAGAGTGGGATCAGGAGAGGGAGGTCTGCCATGGATTCCCTGGTTACAGTTAGTACAGAGATAACCAAGGCCCTGACAATAAAAGAGGTGATGAGCGTAGTCAGAGTGGGTTCAGGAGACGGAGGTCTGCCATGGATTCCCTGGTTACAGTTAGTACAGAGATAACCAAGGCCCTGACAATAAAAGAGGTGATGAGCGTAGTCAGAGTGGGTTCAGGAGACGGAGGTCTGCCATGGATTCCCTGGTTACAGTTAGTACAGAGATAACCAAGGCCCTGACAATAAAAGAGGTGATGAGCGTAGTCAGAGTGGGTTCAGGAGACGGAGGTCTGCCATGGATTCCCTGGTTACAGTTAGTACAGAGATAACCAAGGCCCTGACAATAAAAGAGGTGATGAGCGTAGTCAGAGTGGGTTCAGGAGACGGAGGTCTGCCATGGATTCCCTGGTTACAGTTAGTACAGAGATAACCAAGGCCCTGACAATAAAAGAGGTGATGAGCGTAGTCAGAGTGGGTTCAGGAGACGGAGGTCTGCCATGGATTCCCTGGTTACAGTTAGTACAGAGATAACCAAGGCCCTGACAATAAAAGAGGTGATGAGCGTAGTCAGAGTGGGTTCAGGAGACGGAGGTCTGCCATGGATTCCCTGGTTACAGTTAGTACAGAGATAACCAAGGCCCTGACAATAAAAGAGGTGATGAGCGTAGTCAGAGTGGGTTCAGGAGACGGAGGTCTGCCATGGATTCCCTGGTTACAGTTAGTACAGAGATAACCAAGGCCCTGACAATAAAAGAGGTGATGAGCGTAGTCAGAGTGGGTTCAGGAGACGGAGGTCTGCCATGGATTCCCTGGTTACAGTTATGGTTACAGTTAGTACAGAGATAACCAAGGCCCTGACAATAAAAGAGGTGATGAGCGTAGTCAGAGTGGGTTCAGGAGACGGAGGTCTGCCATGGATTCCCTGGTTACAGTTAGTACAGAGATAACCAAGGCCCTGACAATAAAAGAGGTGATGAGCGTAGTCAGAGTGGGTTCAGGAGACGGAGGTCTGCCATGGATTCCCTGGTTACAGTTAGTACAGAGATAACCAAGGCCCTGACAATAAAAGAGGTGATGAGCGTAGTCAGAGTGGGTTCAGGAGAGGGTGGTCTGCCATGGATTCCCTGGTTACAGTTAGTACAGAGATAACCAAGGCCCTGACAATAAAAGAGGTGATGAGCGTAGTCAGAGTGGGTTCAGGAGACGGAGGTCTGCCATGGATTCCCTGGTTACAGTTGGTACAGAGATAACCAAGGCCCTGACAATAAAAGAGGTGATGAGCGTAGTCAGAGTGGGTTCAGGAGACGGAGGTCTGCCATGGATTCCCTGGTTACAGTTAGTACAGAGATAACCAAGGCCCTGACAATAAAAGAGGTGATGAGCGTAGTCAGAGTGGGTTCAGGAGACGGAGGTCTGCCATGGATTCCCTGGTTACAGTTAGTACAGAGATAACCAAGGCCCTGACAATAAAAGAGGTGATGAGCGTAGTCAGAGTGGGTTCAGGAGACGGAGGTCTGCCATGGATTCCCTGGTTACAGTTAGTACAGAGATAACCAAGGCCCTGACAATAAAAGAGGTGATGAGCGTAGTCAGAGTGGGTTCAGGAGACGGAGGTCTGCCATGGATTCCCTGGTTACAGTTAGTACAGAGATAACCAAGGCCCTGACAATAAAAGAGGTGATGAGCGTAGTCAGAGTGGGTTCAGGAGACGGAGGTCTGCCATGGATTCCCTGGTTACAGTTAGTACAGAGATAACCAAGGCCCTGACAATAAAAGAGGTGATGAGCGTAGTCAGAGTGGTTTCAGGAGAGGGAGGTCTGCCATGGATTCCCTGGTTACAGTTAGTACAGAGATAACCAAGGCCCTGACAATAAAAGAGGTGATGAGCGTAGTCAGAGTGGGATCAGGAGAGGGAGGTCTGCCATGGATTCCCTGGTTACAGTTAGTACAGAGATAACCAAGGCCCTGACAATAAAAGAGGTGATGAGCGTAGTCAGAGTGGGATCAGGAGAGGGAGGTCTGCCATGGATTCCCTGGTTACAGTTAGTACAGAGATAACCAAGGCCCTGACAATAAAAGAGGTGATGAGCGTAGTCAGAGTGGGTTCAGGAGACGGAGGTCTGCCATGGATTCCCTGGTTACAGTTAGTACAGAGATAACCAAGGCCCTGACAATAAAAGAGGTGATGAGCGTAGTCAGAGTGGGTTCAGGAGACGGAGGTCTGCCATGGATTCCCTGGTTACAGTTAGTACAGAGATAACCAAGGCCCTGACAATAAAAGAGGTGATGAGCGTAGTCAGAGTGGGTTCAGGAGACGGAGGTCTGCCATGGATTCCCTGGTTACAGTTAGTACAGAGATAACCAAGGCCCTGACAATAAAAGAGGTGATGAGCGTAGTCAGAGTGGGTTCAGGAGAGGGTGGTCTGCCATGGATTCCCTGGTTACAGTTAGTACAGAGATAACCAAGGCCCTGACAATAAAAGAGGTGATGAGCGTAGTCAGAGTGGGTTCAGGAGACGGAGGTCTGCCATGGATTCCCTGGTTACAGTTAGTACAGAGATAACCAAGGCCCTGACAATAAAAGAGGTGATGAGCGTAGTCAGAGTGGGTTCAGGAGACGGAGGTCTGCCATGGATTCCCTGGTTACAGTTAGTACAGAGATAACCAAGGCCCTGACAATAAAAGAGGTGATGAGCGTAGTCAGAGTGGGTTCAGGAGACGGAGGTCTGCCATGGATTCCCTGGTTACAGTTAGTACAGAGATAACCAAGGCCCTGACAATAAAAGAGGTGATGAGCGTAGTCAGAGTGGGTTCAGGAGACGGAGGTCTACCATGGATTCCCTGGTTACAGTTAGTACAGAGATAACCAAGGCCCTGACAATAAAAGAGGTGATGAGCGTAGTCAGAGTGGGTTCAGGAGACGGAGGTCTGCCATGGATTCCCTGGTTACAGTTAGTACAGAGATAACCAAGGCCCTGACAATAAAAGAGGTGATGAGCGTAGTCAGAGTGGGATCAGGAGAGGGAGGTCTGCCATGGATTCCCTGGTTACAGTTAGTACAGAGATAACCAAGGCCCTGACAATAAAAGAGGTGATGAGCGTAGTCAGAGTGGGTTCAGGAGACGGAGGTCTGCCATGGATTCCCTGGTTACAGTTAGTACAGAGATAACCAAGGCCCTGACAATAAAAGAGGTGATGAGCGTAGTCAGAGTGTGTTCAGGAGACGGAGGTCTGCCATGGATTCCCTGGTTACAGTTAGTACAGAGATAACCAAGGCCCTGACAATAAAAGAGGTGATGAGCGTAGTCAGAGTGGGTTCAGGAGACGGAGGTCTGCCATGGATTCCCTGGTTACAGTTAGTACAGAGATAACCAAGGCCCTGACAATAAAAGAGGTGATGAGCGTAGTCAGAGTGGGTTCAGGAGAGGGTGGTCTGCCATGGATTCCCTGGTTACAGTTAGTACAGAGATAACCAAGGCCCTGACAATAAAAGAGGTGATGAGCATAGTCAGAGTGGGTTCAGGAGACGGAGGTCTGCCATGGATTCCCTGGTTACAGTTAGTACAGAGATAACCAAGGCCCTGACAATAAAAGAGGTGATGAGCGTAGTCAGAGTGGGTTCAGGAGACGGAGGTCTGCCATGGATTCCCTGGTTACAGTTAGTACAGAGATAACCAAGGCCCTGACAATAAAAGAGGTGATGAGCGTAGTCAGAGTGGGTTCAGGAGACGGAGGTCTGCCATGGATTCCCTGGTTACAGTTAGTACAGAGATAACCAAGGCCCTGACAATAAAAGAGGTGATGAGCGTAGTCAGAGTGGGTTCAGGAGACGGAGGTCTGCCATGGATTCCCTGGTTACAGTTAGTACAGAGATAACCAAGGCCCTGACAATAAAAGAGGTGATGAGCGTAGTCAGAGGTGGTTCAGGAGACGGAGGTCTGCCATGGATTCCCTGGTTACAGTTAGTACAGAGATAACCAAGGCCCTGACAATAAAAGAGGTGATGAGCGTAGTCAGAGTGGGTTCAGGAGACGGAGGTCTGCCATGGATTCCCTGGTTACAGTTAGTACAGAGATAACCAAGGCCCTGACAATAAAAGAGGTGATGAGCGTAGTCAGAGTGGGTTCAGGAGACGGAGGTCTGCCATGGATTCCCTGGTTACAGTTAGTACAGAGATAACCAAGGCCCTGACAATAAAAGAGGTGATGAGCGTAGTCAGAGTGGGTTCAGGAGAGGGAGGTCTGCCATGGATTCCCTGGTTACAGTTAGTACAGAGATAACCAAGGCCCTGACAATAAAAGATGTGATGAGCGTAGTCAGAGTGGGTTCAGGAGAGGGAGGTCTGCCATGGATTCCCTGGTTACAGTTAGTACAGAGATAACCAAGGCCCTGACAATAAAAGAGGTGATGAGCGTAGTCAGAGTGGGATCAGGAGAGGGAGGTCTGCCATGGATTCCCTGGTTACAGTTAGTACAGAGATAACCAAGGCCCTGACAATAAAAGAGGTGATGAGCGTAGTCAGAGTGGGTTCAGGAGACGGAGGTCTGCCATGGATTCCCTGGTTACAGTTAGTACAGAGATAACCAAGGCCCTGACAATAAAAGAGGTGATGAGCGTAGTCAGAGTGGGTTCAGGAGAGGGTGGTCTGCCATGGATTCCCTGGTTACAGTTAGTACAGAGATAACCAAGGCCCTGACAATAAAAGAGGTGATGAGCATAGTCAGAGTGGGTTCAGGAGACGGAGGTCTGCCATGGATTCCCTGGTTACAGTTAGTACAGAGATAACCAAGGCCCTGACAATAAAAGAGGTGATGAGCGTAGTCAGAGTGGGTTCAGGAGACGGAGGTCTGCCATGGATTCCCTGGTTACAGTTAGTACAGAGATAACCAAGGCCCTGACAATAAAAGAGGTGATGAGCGTAGTCAGAGTGGGTTCAGGAGACGGAGGTCTGCCATGGATTCCCTGGTTACAGTTAGTACAGAGATAACCAAGGCCCTGACAATAAAAGAGGTGATGAGCGTAGTCAGAGTGGGTTCAGGAGACGGAGGTCTGCCATGGATTCCCTGGTTACAGTTAGTACAGAGATAACCAAGGCCCTGACAATAAAAGAGGTGATGAGCGTAGTCAGAGGTGGTTCAGGAGACGGAGGTCTGCCATGGATTCCCTGGTTACAGTTAGTACAGAGATAACCAAGGCCCTGACAATAAAAGAGGTGATGAGCGTAGTCAGAGTGGGTTCAGGAGACGGAGGTCTGCCATGGATTCCCTGGTTACAGTTAGTACAGAGATAACCAAGGCCCTGACAATAAAAGAGGTGATGAGCGTAGTCAGAGTGGGTTCAGGAGACGGAGGTCTGCCATGGATTCCCTGGTTACAGTTAGTACAGAGATAACCAAGGCCCTGACAATAAAAGAGGTGATGAGCGTAGTCAGAGTGGGTTCAGGAGAGGGAGGTCTGCCATGGATTCCCTGGTTACAGTTAGTACAGAGATAACCAAGGCCCTGACAATAAAAGATGTGATGAGCGTAGTCAGAGTGGGTTCAGGAGAGGGAGGTCTGCCATGGATTCCCTGGTTACAGTTAGTACAGAGATAACCAAGGCCCTGACAATAAAAGAGGTGATGAGCGTAGTCAGAGTGGGATCAGGAGAGGGAGGTCTGCCATGGATTCCCTGGTTACAGTTAGTACAGAGATAACCAAGGCCCTGACAATAAAAGAGGTGATGAGCGTAGTCAGAGTGGGTTCAGGAGACGGAGGTCTGCCATGGATTCCCTGGTTACAGTTAGTACAGAGATAACCAAGGCCCTGACAATAAAAGAGGTGATGAGCGTAGTCAGAGTGGGTTCAGGAGACGGAGGTCTGCCATGGATTCCCTGGTTACAGTTAGTACAGAGATAACCAAGGCCCTGACAATAAAAGAGGTGATGAGCGTAGTCAGAGTGGGTTCAGGAGACGGAGGTCTGCCATGGATTCCCTGGTTACAGTTAGTACAGAGATAACCAAGGCCCTGACAATAAAAGAGGTGATGAGCGTAGTCAGAGTGGGTTCAGGAGAGGGTGGTCTGCCATGGATTCCCTGGTTACAGTTAGTACAGAGATAACCAAGGCCCTGACAATAAAAGAGGTGATGAGCGTAGTCAGAGTGGGTTCAGGAGACGGAGGTCTGCCATGGATTCCCTGGTTACAGTTAGTACAGAGATAACCAAGGCCCTGACAATAAAAGAGGTGATGAGCGTAGTCAGAGTGGGTTCAGGAGACGGAGGTCTGCCATGGATTCCCTGGTTACAGTTAGTACAGAGATAACCAAGGCCCTGACAATAAAAGAGGTGATGAGCGTAGTCAGAGGTGGTTCAGGAGACGGAGGTCTGCCATGGATTCCCTGGTTACAGTTAGTACAGAGATAACCAAGGCCCTGACAATAAAAGAGGTGATGAGCGTAGTCAGAGTGGGTTCAGGAGACGGAGGTCTGCCATGGATTCCCTGGTTACAGTTAGTACAGAGATAACCAAGGCCCTGACAATAAAAGAGGTGATGAGCGTAGTCAGAGTGGGTTCAGGAGACGGAGGTCTGCCATGGATTCCCTGGTTACAGTTAGTACAGAGATAACCAAGGCCCTGACAATAAAAGAGGTGATGAGCGTAGTCAGAGTGGGTTCAGGAGAGGGAGGTCTGCCATGGATTCCCTGGTTACAGTTAGTACAGAGATAACCAAGGCCCTGACAATAAAAGATGTGATGAGCGTAGTCAGAGTGGGTTCAGGAGAGGGAGGTCTGCCATGGATTCCCTGGTTACAGTTAGTACAGAGATAACCAAGGCCCTGACAATAAAAGAGGTGATGAGCGTAGTCAGAGTGGGATCAGGAGAGGGAGGTCTGCCATGGATTCCCTGGTTACAGTTAGTACAGAGATAACCAAGGCCCTGACAATAAAAGAGGTGATGAGCGTAGTCAGAGTGGGTTCAGGAGACGGAGGTCTGCTATGGATTCCCTGGTTACAGTTAGTACAGAGATAACCAAGGCCCTGACAATAAAAGAGGTGATGAGCGTAGTCAGAGTGGGTTCAGGAGACGGAGGTCTGCCATGGATTCCCTGGTTACAGTTAGTACAGAGATAACCAAGGCCCTGACAATAAAAGAGGTGATGAGCGTAGTCAGAGTGGGTTCAGGAGACGGAGGTCTGCCATGGATTCCCTGGTTACAGTTAGTACAGAGATAACCAAGGCCCTGACAATAAAAGAGGTGATGAGCGTAGTCAGAGTGGGTTCAGGAGAGGGAGGTCTGCCATGGATTCCCTGGTTACAGTTGGTACAGAGATAACCAAGGCCCTGACAATAAAAGAGGTGATGAGCGTAGTCAGAGTGGGTTCAGGAGAGGGAGGTCTGCCATGGATTCCCTGGTTACAGTTGGTACAGAGATAACCAAGGCCCTGACAATAAAAGAGGTGATGAGCGTAGTCAGAGTGGGATCAGGAGAGGGAGGTCTGCCATGGATTCCCTGGTTACAGTTAGTACAGAGATAACCAAGGCCCTGACAATAAAAGAGGTGATGAGCGTAGTCAGAGTGGGTTCAGGAGACGGAGGTCTGCCATGGATTCCCTGGTTACAGTTAGTACAGAGATAACCAAGGCCCTGACAATAAAAGAGGTGATGAGCGTAGTCAGAGTGGGTTCAGGAGACGGAGGTCTGCCATGGATTCCCTGGTTACAGTTAGTACAGAGATAACCAAGGCCCTGACAATAAAAGAGGTGATGAGCGTAGTCAGAGTGGGTTCAGGAGACGGAGGTCTGCCATGGATTCCCTGGTTACAGTTAGTACAGAGATAACCAAGGCCCTGACAATAAAAGAGGTGATGAGCGTAGTCAGAGTGGGTTCAGGAGAGGGTGGTCTGCCATGGATTCCCTGGTTACAGTTAGTACAGATATAACCAAGGCCCTGACAATAAAAGAGGTGATGAGCGTAGTCAGAGTGGGTTCAGGAGACGGAGGTCTGCCATGGATTCCCTGGTTACAGTTAGTACAGAGATAACCAAGGCCCTGACAATAAAAGAGGTGATGAGCGTAGTCAGAGTGGGTTCAGGAGACGGAGGTCTGCCATGGATTCCCTGGTTACAGTTAGTACAGAGATAACCAAGGCCCTGACAATAAAAGAGGTGATGAGCGTAGTCAGAGTGGGTTCAGGAGACGGAGGTCTGCCATGGATTCCCTGGTTACAGTTAGTACAGAGATAACCAAGGCCCTGACAATAAAAGAGGTGATGAGCGTAGTCAGAGTGGGTTCAGGAGACGGAGGTCTGCCATGGATTCCCTGGTTACAGTTAGTACAGAGATAACCAAGGCCCTGACAATAAAAGAGGTGATGAGCGTAGTCAGAGTGGGTTCAGGAGACGGAGGTCTGCCATGGATTCCCTGGTTACAGTTAGTACAGAGATAACCAAGGCCCTGACAATAAAAGAGGTGATGAGCGTAGTCAGAGTGGGTTCAGGAGACGGAGGTCTGCCATGGATTCCCTGGTTACAGTTAGTACAGAGATAACCAAGGCCCTGACAATAAAAGAGGTGATGAGCGTAGTCAGAGTGGGTTCAGGAGACGGAGGTCTGCCATGGATTCCCTGGTTACAGTTAGTACAGAGATAACCAAGGCCCTGACAATAAAAGAGGTGATGAGCGTAGTCAGAGTGGGTTCAGGAGACGGAGGTCTGCCATGGATTCCCTGGTTACAGTTAGTACAGAGATAACCAAGGCCCTGACAATAAAAGAGGTGATGAGCGTAGTCAGAGTGGGTTCAGGAGACGGAGGTCTGCCATGGATTCCCTGGTTACAGTTAGTACAGAGATAACCAAGGCCCTGACAATAAAAGAGGTGATGAGCGTAGTCAGAGTGGGTTCAGGAGACGGAGGTCTGCCATGGATTCCCTGGTTACAGTTAGTACAGAGATAACCAAGGCCCTGACAATAAAAGAGGTGATGAGCGTAGTCAGAGTGGGTTCAGGAGACGGAGGTCTGCCATGGATTCCCTGGTTACAGTTAGTACAGAGATAACCAAGGCCCTGACAATGAAAGAGGTGATGAGCGTAGTCAGAGTGGGTTCAGGAGACGGAGGTCTGCCATGGATTCCCTGGTTACAGTTAGTACAGAGATAACCAAGGCCCTGACAATAAAAGAGGTGATGAGTGTTGTGTATTTTGACATTGAGAAAGCTTAAGATGCCAAGTGTAAGGAAGGGTTGTTGGTCAAATTGAGTGCATTGGGGGACGTCTGTATAACTGGATCATGGACTTCCTGTTCGATCGAGTCCTACGGGTGGACTCAGAACTGTAAATGGAGTTTGACGTGGACAATGGTATTCAGGAAAGTGTGGTTGGTCCGGTGTTGTTCACCCTGATGACAGATTACATATTTAAGGAAGGAAGTGGGTGTGGCCTTGTAATCCGATGACCTGGCTGTATGGAGAGGTGGAGATGTCAAATATGTGAAGAGGAAGATGCAAGAAGCTGTCGGAGTTGTGGAAGATTGGTTTAACATGGGGGTTTAGGATGTATGTGGCCAAGTCCTGCTTTATGGTGTATTCTAGGAGGGAGGTTGCAGATTTTGGGCTGCAGATATACGGTCAGGATATAGGTAGTAAGTTTGAGTTGAAGTATAAAGGTATTTGGTTTGATAAGAGGCTTACGTGGAAGAGACATGTTGAGCATATTGAAATGAAGTGTAGGAAGGTGCTGAACCTCATGAGGGCAGTGGCAGGATATGATTGGGGGTCAGATAGACAAACACTGTTGTATATGTACCAGGCATTGATCAGGTCATTTTTGAATTATGGGTGTTTTGTATATGGATCGGCAGTCAAAAGGATACTACAGTTCCTGGATAGATACAGTCAAGGGCCCTGAGATTGTGTGTGGGTGTCTTCAGGACGACACCCGTTGTGGCATTACAGGTGGATAGTGGGGAACTGCCACTGAGAATAAGGTGGGACTAACTTGTTTTAGTGTACTGGGTGAGGTTGAAATGGAGTTCAGAAGGACATCCTACGGTCATGGCAACTGGGGAATGCTGGGAGTGAGGAGTGGGGGTAAGCAGAAGGCGTACGGGTGGACAATTGGGCAGAAGATGGTTGAATATGGACTGGGGGAGAGAGAGATAGGGTCGGCAATAGCATTGGGGAACATTCCTCTGTTGCTTTTTCCGAAACCAAGTGTAGACCTGGACATGATTGAGGGCAGGAAAGAATGGGGGTGAGGACGTGAGAGATATATAGATAATCATCATTTTTGATATATACAGATGGTTGAAAGGATCCAGTCAGTGGTAGGGTGGGGACAGGGATGTATATCCCAGATTTCAATGTTAGAGCGTGTAAGCGGTTGACTGATTATGTGTCAGTGTATGCCGCCCGAGTTGATGGCCATGATCCTAGGTTTGAGATGGTTGGAGGAGGTGAAACCACTCAGAGTGGAGGTCTGCTCTGATTTGGCTGCAGTGTTGAGTAGTGTGAAGACAGGTAGGTCAGATAGGGGAGACTTGTTTGTGGAGATGATGGTGTTGTTAATGGGATTGGAGAGGATGGGAGGGGTGGTAAGCTTTTGTTGGTTTCCCACCCATGTGGGTGTGGAGGGTAATGAGAAGGCCGATGTGGTGGCTAAGAGTGCTGGGGGGGGGGGGGGGGGGGGGGGTAGATATTCAGGTCCTTGATCCAGGAAAAAAGGCTCGATCTTTGGCCAAGGAAGTGGGATGCTAGCAGTAAGGGGAGGGAATTATATTGCGTGCACCAATCAGTAAAGGAAGAAGTGGGGAATATGGGAAGTAGGAGAGAGGAAGTTGGGTGTAGTAGATTACGGTTTGGGCACGCAGATTCGAAAGCTAGGTTGTGGATGATAGGGAGTCATGAAACAGGTCTGTGTGATGAGTGGAGCATGTGAACTGTATGAAGTAGATAGGGAGAGATTGTGTGAAAGGGTTAGAACAGCTGCATGGGGTTTGGGTGGTGTAGTGGAGGGAGGGAAGTGGATTTCAGGGCTCTATTTCACTTTCTTAGAGGAACAGGACTAATGAAGAGAATTTAATGAAGGTAGGCTGTGTCTGGCCTCACACTCCAAGACAGTAGGTGGCGCTGTTTACACTTTGGGCGCGATCTTCCACCCCAATCCCAAAGAAGAAGAAGAACCTCCCCAGCAAGCGTTAAATTAAAGTCACGTTAATCGCAAATTACTTTTATTTTGAAGAAACATTATCTATGACCAGCGGAAGTAATTACATCACACGCTCGTCGGCAAGAAAATGATTTTGAGTCACGCATTTTCATCGTGCTTTTGAATTTGAATGCTGTGGTATTTTGATATCCCTCAAATGTAGAAATTGCCTGTCCGTTTGACGACGAGGAAAGACAACAAAAAGTCTTCAGCGATGGCTGCAACAGTTGTAAGTTTATCTTCTAGCTATCTAACTACAATAAGCTAACCTCATGTGTTCTTTATTGTAGTTACGTTTTTAGTTGTTGGGTTATATAACGTTATGTGTAGACACCTAGCTACACTACAAACCCTACATGTGAACAGCGGTGTATTGTTCACAAAAGCCACCCGGGCCACCAATGCAACGAGATTGGACAGTGAAGCTGGGTTTGAACCAATGATTTAATAATACACCATTGGTTAGAACCAGCAACACTGTCAGTTATGATATACTTTATTGTCCCTGGGGGGTCATTTTACTTGGATAATAGAGTGTTGCTGCTTCCACATAAAATCATAGAATAAATTGACACAGCGTACACCCCCCTCCCTCACCGCACTACAGTTAATACATTCATGCCAGGCATGGCTGCAGTTTCACGTGGTGAAGACCTACAGGCACTGGAACTGCCACCTACCTTCAGGCCTTCATCATGGTGAACTGCTACCTAACTACCTACAGGCCTTCATCATGGTGAACTGCTACCTAACTACCTTACAGGCCTTCATCATGGTGAACTGCTACCTAACTACCTACAGGCCTTCATCATGGTGAACTGCTACCTAACTACCTACAGGCCTTCATCATGGTGAACTGCCACCCACCTACCTTCAGGCCTTCATCATGGTGAACTGCTAACTACCTACAGGCCTTCATCATGGTGAACTGCTAACTACCTACAGGCCTTCATCATGGTGAACTGCTAACTACCTACAGGCCTTCATCATGGTGAACTGCTACCTAACTACCTACAGGCCTTCATCATGGTGAACTGCTACCTAACTACCTACAGGCCTTCATCATGGTGAACTGCCACCCACCTACCTACAGGCCTTCATCATGGTGAACTGCCACCCACCTACCTACAGGCCTTCATCATGGTGAACTGCTACCTCACTACCTACAGGCCTTCATCATGAATTGACACCCACCTACCTACAGACCTTCATCATGAATTGACACCCTCCTACCTACAGACCTTCATCATGAATTGACACCCACCTACCTACAGGCCTTCATCATGAATTGACACCCACCTACCTACAGGCCTTCATCATGAACTGACACCCACCTACCTACAGGCCTTCATCATGAACTGACACCCACCTACCTACAGACCTTCATCATGAACTGACACCCTCCTACCTACAGACCTTCATCATGAACTGACACCCTCCTACCTACAGACCTTCATCATGAACTGACACCCACCTACCTACAGGCCTTCATCATGAATTGACACCCACCTACCTACAGGCCTTCATCATGAACTGACACCCACCTACCTACAGACCTTCATCATGAATTGACACCCACCTACCTACAGGCCTTCATCATGAACTGACACCCACCTACCTACAGACCTTCATCATGAACTGACACCCACCTACCTACAGACCTTCATCATGAACTGACACCCTCCTACCTACAGACCTTCATCATGAACTGACACCCTCCTACCTACAGACCTTCATCATGAACTGACACCCACCTACATACAGACCTTCATCATGAACTGACACCCTCCTACCTACAGACCTTCATCATGAACTAACACCCAGTGACAGCCTTACAGCGCAAGCGCACGATTACCACCTGTGCCATTTTAATTAGACCTGAGGACGACTGGTCTCCCTGTAACTTAGGGGTGGACAACCATCAAGTGATTTCACAATTCAGCGGAGAGTCAATCAATTTGTGGGCCAAAAAAAGTCCCATTGTAACTTCTATACTGTCTATCTAGTTTTAGACATTCAAGAGTGGCCTGGAGTGTTGTTGACCTAAACCCCCCCCCCCCCCCCCCCCCCTGCTGACATTCAATGGGCTCACTGGCTGTATTTTTTTTATTTCTAAAATGTTATTCTGACTATTCCCCCCCCCAAAAAAATCTAAGGCACATCTCTATGTTGACCAAGTTGTCAATGGCTGTCATTCAATCACACCTCTTGTCCCTTCTCTAGGATTTCAGGACCCACGTTGACGCGTCATGCAGGTATTCAGAGGAGTTTACCAACATATATTATGACTGCATGGACAAGAAAAGAAGGGTAGGCACTGAACCATACTGGGCTGTGTGAATGCACTGAACCGTACTGGGCTGTGTGAATGTACTGAACCGTACTGGGCTGTGTGAATGCACTGAACCGTACTGGGCTGTGTGAATGCACTGAACCGTACTGGGCTGTGTGAATGCACTGAACCGTACTGGGCTGTGTGAATGTACTGAACCGTACTGGGCTGTGTGAATGTACTGAACCGTACTGGGCTGTGTGAATGTACTGAACCGTACTGGGCTGTGTGAATGTACTGAACCGTACTGGGCTGTGTGAAGGCACTGAACCGTACTGGGCTGTGTGAAGGCACTGAACCGTACTGGGCTGTGTGAAGGCACTGAACCGTACTGGGCTGTGTGAAGGCACTGAACCGTACTGGGCTGTGTGAAGGCACTGATTCATCTGGGCTGTGTGAAGGCACTGAACCGTACTGCGCTGTGTGAAGGCACTGAACCGTACTGGGCTGTGTGAAGGCACTGAACCGTACTGGGCTGTGTGAAGGCACTGAACCGTACTGGGCTGTGTGAAGGCACTGAACCGTACTGGGCTGTGTGAATGTACTGATTCATCTGGGCTGTGTGAAGGCACTGAACCGTACTGGGCTGTGTGAAGGCACTGAACCGTACTGGGCTGTGTGAAGGCACTGAACCGTACTGGGCTGTGTGAAGGCACTGAACCGTACTGGGCTTTGTGAAGGCACTGAACCGTACTGGGCTGTGTGAAGGCACTGAACCGTACTGGGCTGTGTGAAGGCACTGAACCGTACTGGGCTGTGTGAATGTACTGAACCGTACTGGGCTGTGTGAATGTACTGATTCATCTGGGCTGTGTGAAGGCACTGAACCGTACTGGGCTGTGTGAAGGCACTGAACCGTACTGGGCTGTGTGAAGGCACTGAACCGTACTGGGCTGTGTGAAGGCACTGAACCGTACTGGGCTGTGTGAAGGCACTGAACCGTACTGGGCTGTGTGAATGTACTGATTCATCTGGGCTGTGTGAAGGCACTGAACCGTACTGGGCTGTGTGAAGGCACTGAACCGTACTGGGCTGTGTGAAGGCACTGAACCGTACTGGGCTGTGTGAAGGCACTGAACCGTACTGGGCTGTGTGAAGGCACTGAACCGTACTGGGCTGTGTGAAGGCACTGAACCGTACTGGGCTGTGTGAAGGCACTGAACCGTACTGGGCTGTGTGAAGGCACTGAACCGTACTGGGCTGTGTGAAGGCACTGAACCGTACTGGGCTGTGTGAAGGCACTGAACCGTACTGGGCTGTGTGAAGGCACTGAACCGTACTGGGCTGTGTGAAGGCACTGAACCGTACTGGGCTGTGTGAAAGCACTGAACCGTACTGGGCTGTGTGAAGGCACTGAACCGTACTGGGCTGTGTGAAGGCACTGAACCGTACTGGGCTGTGTGAAGGCACTGAACCGTACTGGGCTGTGTGAAGGCACTGAACCGTACTGGGCTGTGTGAAGGCACTGAACCGTACTGGGCTGTGTGAAGGCACTGAACCGTACTGGGCTGTGTGAAGGCACTGAACCGTACTGGGCTGTGTGAAGGCACTGAACCGTACTGGGCTGTGTGAAGGCACTGAACCGTACTGGGCTGTGTGAAGGCACTGAACCGTACTGGGCTGTGTGAAAGCACTGAACCGTACTGGGCTGTGTGAAGGCACTGAACCGTACTGGGCTGTGTGAAGGCACTGAACCGTACTGGGCTGTGTGAAGGCACTGAACCGTACTGGGCTGTGTGAAGGCACTGAACCGTACTGGGCTGTGTGAAGGCACTGAACCGTACTGGGCTGTGTGAAGGCACTGAACCGTACTGGGCTGTGTGAAGGCACTGAACCGTACTGGGCTGTGAAGGCACTGAACCGTACTGGGCTGTGTGAAGGCACTGAACCGTACTGGGCTGTGTGAAGGCACTGAACCGTACCGGGCTGTGTGAAGGCACTGAACCGTACTAGTTACACAGGTCCAAACACCTCCCTTGGTATCCCTACTTTGGAAAACACTTCTTTGAGTTCCTTAAAATCTGTAGATGGCCAACTCCCTACTGTTGATCTTTCCCCAGAACTTGATGCGGCTCTACCTGGACAAAGCGACCCTGGTTTGGAACGGGAATGCTGTGTCAGGGCAGGCTGCTCTTGGAGACTTCTTTGAGTCACTTCCCTCCAGCGAGTTCAGTATCCAGACTCTGGACTGTCAGCCAGTGCATGGTGATTCTTTCCCACAATTATTTTCAGAACTGGAAGTTTTTCAGTTTCAATGTAAACAATGATTGACTCATATTGCACATTCAATTAAAACATGGGGGGGAGAAATATATAGAGCCAAAATATAAAGTCAATTATATTGTTGACACTAAACAGCATGCACTTCTCTATAGGTTATCCTCATTTAGAAATGCTTCTGACTCTGCCACCATTTGGCAATTAACCTGTAATCCTGTTTTTTGATGGTAAAAATGTATAATACTGACATTTGCAACCCAAAATATACAGTCCAACTTTTGCCTCGTTCCACCATCCTGATCACACAAGAGAAACAGAATGTGATCAGGTTTGTGGAAAGAGGCCAACACCATTTTCCCATCCTTATATTCCCATCCAGAGCAGGCAACCCAGGGCCAGACCACGCTGCTGGTGGTGACGGCAGGACAGGTGAAGTTTGACGGTCAGAAGCAGCGCTACTTCAATCAGAACTTCCTCCTCACAGCCCAGGCCTCCCCCACCAGTGACCAGCCTGTCTGGAAGATCGCCAGTGACTGTTTCCGCTTCCAGGACTGGAGTAGCTGAGGGCTGCTTTAATCTGCTTTCAGGGTCATATTCATTTGGGCTCACAATGACAACCCTGCTTTAAGAGTATACCAGTTATGTACTGTTTTATAGTTGGTAAATCTGCTACAGCCCATTTAAGTTACTGTGTATGTAAATGAAGGTACTTTTTATTACAAAAGACAAGGCAAAGTAGTCATACAAAACATTTTTATTCACCAATGTCATTTAAAGCATGTGACCCCCAGAACTGAAGTAACCATTTTTCACACAGTAGTTGGAGAAAGAAATGGACTCTTAAATGTTAATTAGACATTGTTATAACAAGGATACTAATATCTTCATAACATTGCTTTGAGTATTCAGGTAAAAACAAAAAGCCCATGCAGTCTATCCTCCTAGCCAAGTATTAAATAGCTGCTATTAAGTTTCCTGAGTGACGTTTGGTGCAACAAAAGCAAAATAATACAAAGTTGAATAAACCGAATTGTTAGTCAATGCTTATTTAGTCTTAGCCATCCATTGCTTTAGAAAAGCCAAGGTATATTTTAACATACTTCTAAATAAATAATCAAATTTAACAGATGCAGGGAAAGGCACAGTAAATGTCGATACTGCTATCTTACCATTAGAGGGCAGCAGAACAACTACATAATGAGGAATCAAGTATTTACAGAACACACACACACTACAAAACGGGTAAAGAGTTTAGGCTGGAATGGCAGGTAAGCGTTGACTGGAATGTTTCCCTTTCCTCAATGCTCCATTTGTTTGTTGGTGAAAGTAGGACTTTTCTATAAACATACATTTCTATAAATGCTGGATCAGCTTCAAGTTTGATTTCCAAATAAATAATTTACCATCTACAGTTCAGACTCTTTTCTAATGACAACAATTGAGGGCAGAACTGGACGTGCTTGAGTGCAATGTTTTTTTTTTTTTACAAGTACATTATTAGCACAAATAATTGTCTAATAGGGATATTCTTTACACACACACTAAGAACAGTAGCCTGGGTATCAAACAGTTTCTATTGAACAACACTACAGCTGAATCCCAAATTACACCCTATACCCTTGAGTGCTCTAATTTTGGTCAGAAGCAGTGTACGACATAGGGAATAAGGTGCCACAAGACAAAGTCAGCTGAAGCAGAAACGTGACTGGCACCGACTGAGGCTAATTTAACTAACAGCAGACTGTTGGCGACTTTGGCTTAGGTTAGGAGTAGCCAACCCTACTCCTGAACAGCTACACAGTGTGGATGCATGCTTTTGTTCTAGCCCTACTCAAACACCAAATTGGCTGCTTGTAACCAAGACCTTGATTAGCTGAAGTCAAATGAGTTACAGCAGGGCCGAGCAAAAGCCTGCACACCATGCACCTCTCAAGGCCTGGAACCCTATTCCCAATATAGTGCACTACTTTTGACCAGAGGCCTATGGGCATTAGGTGAAGTTCTAGATCATTACATTATGGTCTCCCATACATCCTCTCTATGTGTTGGAGATAGTGGTTCTTTAACTCTTTTCTCTTCAGCTTGAAGGCATCAGTCACCAGTCCTGTCTCAGGGGTCCAGGGCTCTGGGCTGAGGTGGACCTTGACTGGGATCTCAAACCTCTGGAGTTTAACTAGAAGGGAGAAGGAAGGTGAGATACAGAGTAAAGAGAGTGGAAGGTCATGACAAAATCTTTGTTCCATTTATTTTTTTGTTGACATTTTTTAAATTTGTTGCAAAAATTGCCATGATGCATCTCTTGAACATCACACCTATATAAACACTTGTCGAATAAAAGTGGTTAAAGTGTTAGAATTATTCTATTATTAGGCAAATTGCCATTCATAAAGTGGCAACATCCTGGGTAGAGCCCCCACCAAACCTAGCAGTCAAACAGTGAAATGGTACCAATTGTTTTTCAACCCTTAATTTTTCCCAAAGGGGATGTCAGAAACACTTCAGGGCTGTGTTGTGTAGACTTACACGGTTATCGAAACATCACACCAGGGTAACGCTCTCTCAGACAAGGTGACTATATTCTTTATGATAGCCACATTAGCATTATCATTTTGGGGGGGGATAAATACAGGCTACTATATTGCCAAGTCACCATGTCCTAGAGAGATTCAGTTCTCAAAATGTCCTCCCAGGGTGAGCCTACACAAAACACAGCCCTTGTTTGAACTGTTTCTAAAATCCCCTATGGGGAAAAAAAGAAGGGGAAAAACGATTGGAACCATTTCCCTGTTTGACCGCTAGGTTTTATGGGTATTATGACTCATACTGTGGTACTTGATGCCTTGCCCACCTATCTATCTTTAACATCTCAGGGACCCTGAAAAAAACCAGTATGGATAGAATGCAAGAATGGACTAATATTTGCCATATTGTAATACAGTAATTCTCATGTGCCTACTTCCACCATGGCCTAGCTGGTCTGAAACAATTTGATGGTGAAATTGCAATGTGAAGCAATTCAGGCATTCTCGAAAGTCAAGAAACACATTTTTGAATAAATGGATTTCTCAAGCAGTAGGCATTTAGAATTAAATGAGTTGTGCTTTAAACAGTCATTTGTGATGATGGAGGACACTTTCATGAGCATGGCCTTATTTCTATTACAGCATGACTCATTCATATTCCATTCACCCAGTTCAATGCAACAGTGATAGGTTTAGGCTACTACATGATACTCTTATTTTCCCTATAACCACCCTGCACACAGGCCAAGAGAAATTTGAGGCAACAGACAGTGACATTCAAGATCACATTACACAAGCTTGCCTGCATCTATCTGATCTAGGATGTAATCATTAGTCCAGCAGTTGCAAACGAGAGTTAGACCAATTCAGGTCATGTTTATCCCCGTTTTGCTTCCCTTTATGAAAAGTCTTAATATAAAAAATTAAATAAAAATCGGCGGAATGAATACACCCGTGATCACTCAAATGCAGTTCACTTTCATAGCAGGCACGTTGTATTCCTTCTATGCGCTCTCCTCCTTCTACTCCTTCACTTGACTTCAATGCACAGCAGCTGTATGTGACCAAGCGAGAGAAAAAAAAAAAAGAAAAAAAAAAACTTTCCAAGCCAAACCGCTACACACAACCTACATCGTTGTCACCATAGCATTGTTGACAACGTGCATGCTGCTGAAGTGGAGTTGGAGGCACCCTTTCCTCTGGTCAAAAAAAAGTATATCCCAATGCACCAGGGCAGTGATTGGGGGCATTGCCCTGTGTAGTGTGCCGTCTTTCGGGTGGGACTTTAACCGGGTGTCCTGCCTCTCTGTGGTCACTAAAGATGCCATGGCATTTATCGTAAGAGGAGTAGGGGTGTTAACCCTGCTGTCCTGACTGAATTCCCAATCTGGCCCTCATACCATCACGGTCATCTAATCTTCCCCAGTTTACAATTGGCTCATTCATCCCCTTCCTCTCCCCTGTAACTATTCCCCAGGTAATTGCTGTTAATGAGAATGTGTTCTCAGTCAACTTACCTGGTAAAATAAAACATTTAGCTAAAGTAACATCATAGTCAGCTAATAGAACTAACACGTTAGTAAACCTACAATCATGCAGTAACGTTAGTGTATAGTCAGTAAGCGGTTACACCGGGGGCAATAGATTGGTATTACTGGAAGCTTACCTCGACTTGGAAGAGTTCCAGTGTTGTGTTCGTTAGTCATAGCCAGCTAGCTAACATATCATCCCTCTGTTTGAGCAGGGTGTTTCAGTAGGCTGCATTTGCTAGCTAAGTGGAAGAAGCTTATGCTTTCAGTACTTCATTCTCTGATCCTTTGATTGGGTGGACAACATGTCAGTTCATGCTGCCAGTGCTCTGATAACTTCCGGAGGATGTCCTCCAGCCTGTCATAATGTGTAAGTCTATGGAATGGGGAGAGAACCACGAGACTCCCAGGTTTTGTATTGAAGTCAATATACCCAGAGGAGGACGGAAGCTAGCTGTCCTCCAGCTACACCATGGTGCTACCCTACAGAGAGCTGTTGATGCTACTTGTATACCTTCATTGCCAAATGTGTGTTTTAATCAATTGTTTGGTGACGTGATTATATTTAGTATAGTTTTATCTAAAAAAGGGTAACTTTAAATGTTTTACAATTTTCATTTTTATGAAATTCACTGAGGATGGTCCTCCCCTTCCTCCTCTGAGCAGCCTTGAATGGCATACGTTCAATAATATCTGGCCATCATAATTTATTAGAAAAACAGTTTATTTCTCGCAATAAAACAAGTTCGACAATATAAAAATCTGCCTGTAAAACATAAAAATGTATTAGTTCTTTAGAAAAAGTATCCTACGTTTTCCATTTACATTATATGCCGCAATCATTTTTTGACATTGTCGCATGAACCTGGGTCGATGGAAACCTGCCCAGTGAGATGAAATCAATCCAAACATCTAAATCAATCTAAAGGACATCAGGGTTGTATTCACTAGACCAAACGTAAGAAAACAGATTGAAACCTTTCCCAATAAGAAACCCTTGTTTATGTTGCCAAACGTTTTCCTACGTACGGTATGCTCTAATGAATAGGACCCAGGGGTTCTTACTTGAAGTGGCCACCTCTTTGATCTCCTTCAGCACCTCCTTCTCCATGGCAGGGTGGGTGCACACCTCCTCCCAGCTCCCTTTCACTCCCCTCTGTCTAGCCAGCTCAGTCAACATCTTCTGGTTGGGTACCACAACACTGATCACATAGTTCTGCTCACTGCAGGGGTTAGAGGTAAGAATGGATCCAATGTCAGAGTTCATGGGTTAGAAGCACCCATATAGGCTGGGATAACTGGAGTTACATGTTGCCAGTAAGCACAGATCTAAGACCAGTTCACACTCTGCAAATGTAAACCTCTACCACTAGGGGCTGAGAGATAACACTGGGCTAGGGCTCACCTGTTAGCGTAAGCACAGATGTTGTCGATGAGGGAGCAGTTCTTCAGAGCAGCTTCTACTTTCCCCAGAGAGACGTATTCCCCAGCCTGGAGCTTCACTAGGTCCTTCTTACGATCTAACGAGCAATAACACACGCCACAATGCAAGATATTGCTTTAAATTCATTTACAGTTGCTTTTAAATGTTTAATATTTGGCCACTAGAATAGAATGTATATGCCTATGATGGACAATGAGAAAATCCTCCAACACACACCCGTTCCACGATACACACATACGTTACACACCCACTATCTGCAGACATCCGTCAGGGTGGATCTCTCCTATGTCTCCTGTACAGAACCACCTCTGACCCTTCTCGTCCACAAAGTAGTCCTGGCCGTTACTCTCGTTCCTATAGTAACCCATAGTGATGTTAGGCCCTCCAATCAGAATCTCCCCTCGGGGGTGAGGTTTGTCCCGATTGGTGTAGCCTCCCTCCAGCCAGTCCCTGAGTCGGATCTCACAGCAGATGACAGGAGCTCCAACTCTACCCGTGCTGTTGTCTGCCACTAGACAGGGGGAATAGAGGAAACACAACCTTTAGTTATACAGGTAAAGCAAAGGCTTTCCATACTACCTGCCCTCCTCACTCCATACCCCCCCGGGGTACCGAAGACGTGGATGTTGATTAAGGAAGCCCCCTGCACCTCTCTGATTCAGAGGGGTTGGGTTAAATGCGGAAGACAGATGTCAGTTGGACAACTGACAAGGTATCCCTTTCCCTTACCCTCGGTGATGGTGCCAGCGCCACAGGTTTCCGTCAGTCCGTACCCCTGGCCCACAGGACAGCAGAAACATATGTTCATAAACCTCTGTGTGGCACAGGAAAGAGGAGCCCCTCCAGACAACATCAGCCTCACCCTGCCGCCCAGCAACTTGCGCACCTTACTGAACAGCAGCCTAGACACACACACAGAACTGTGAACACACACTAATACACTTGAACACTAATTTAAAGTACTTTGTTTAATGTACGATTCCCAATCTGGATACATGTGTTGTTATTGTAGGTGATTTACACTGAATCATTTAACATGCGAATAATACTTATTCTCTGGGTTAATGGGATCGTCAGAAAACACATTTTACTACTACTAGATATATCACATGTTAGCAAGGTATAAAGAGTTGTTACACATTGCAGAGAGGAGCATCGTAACCCCTCTTGACCTGCTCCAGTTTGTAGTTGTATCCCAGGTTGAACAGCGTCCTCTGAATGTAACTCATCTCCCCAACCTTCCTCATCACATTCTTATTGATGCGGTCCAGGATTTCCTGTTCAAACAAATAAATGGTACAGTAGACCACATAGCAATATATGTTGTCACACCGGTGCAGAAGACCAGACAGATGTGTTGTGTGATAGAAAAAAAATGACAAGATTGTTATAATACAGTTTATGCATCAAATTAGGGTTGATGAGTACCCTCAAATCTGTGTCTGTGGTTTGAGTTGGGCCTGTGGGATTTGAGCTGACAATTGATTGACTGGGTGATAAAAACCTACAGCTGGCATTCCAGACAGGATGTGGAGTGGTTGTAACTGGGAGAGAGAGGAGTAGAACAAAGGCCACAATGGTTCTTAGACATCCTGGCATCTGGGAAATTAGGCCAGGGTTGGTGGTTAAGATGGGGGCGGCGAGGTAGCCTAGTGGTTAAGAGCGTTGGACTAGTAACCGGAACCAAATCCCCGAGCTGACAAGGTACAAATCTGTCATTGAAAATAAGAATTTGTTCTTAACTGACTTGCCTGGTTAAATAAAGGTAAAAAAAAAAAAGATAACACCAGGTGCAGATAAAGACAGGATGAGCCCCTTGATCAGCATGACTAAGCATTTTATGTATGTTTTTTTCATTATTAGTTAGGCTTTCAGTCTGGACTGTTGGGCTGACGGTTTCATTATTGCAATAATTAAATCGATATTAAATAAAAATGACCAAGTCTCTCAGTACTGAATTTCCACAACAGTTGTCTTACCGGTACAGCAGCCATTAGAGTTGGTTTCAGCACAGAGCTGTCTCCTCTACTTCCTCTCTTTATCTTAGTGGACTGGAGAGAGAGAGGAGAAGAGAGGGCATCAACGTAGGACTGGATGAAGAGGCCTTAGTTATCTTCAATGTCAGTATGCAGACAGAATGAACAAGTGTTCATTACCTGGTCAGAGAGTGTCTGAGGGGAGGAGTAACCGATGGGACAGCCATACGCCATGCAAGAGATTTCTGCTGTCATTTCCAAAACATGGGCCAGAGGCAGGTAGGCTATGTAGGTGTCTTTAGGCCTGAGAGAGAGAACATGGTTAGCATTAGGGTCAGAGGTTTAAGGGCAGGTAGGCTATTTAGACAGAGTCTTATGGACAGAGAACAGATACATTAGAATACTGCATGGGGTCAGAGGTTAGAGTAAGGTTTTTAGAGAGCAGGTATGTTACGCACGTGAAGTTAAGTTACGTACCTTACTCTAACCTCTGACCTAACTTCACATAGGTTACGTACCTTACTCTAACCTCTGACCTAACTTCACATGCGTAACATACCTGCTCTCTAAAAACCTTACTCTAACCTCTGGCCTATGTGAAGTTAGGTCAGAGGTTAGAGTAAGGTACGTAACCTATGTGAAGTTAGTTCAGGGGCAAAGAACAGGGTTAGGAATAGAGTTAGAGCAGGGGTTCTCAAAGTGGGGTCTGCAGACAGGTACACAGTACCAGTCAAATGTTGGTGTCCTAACTCATTCAAGGGTTTTTCTTTATTTTTACTATTTTCTACATTGTAGAATAATAGTGAAGACATCAAAACTATGAAATAACATATGGAATCATGTAGTAACCCAAAACATTTTTTTTTAAACAAAGCAAAATATTTTATATTTGAGATTCTTGAAAGTAGCCACCCTTTGCCTTGACAGCTTTGCACACTTGGCATTCTCTCAACCAGCTTCACGAGGTAAGTCACCTGGAATCCTCATGCCAAATATGTGTAGAATTGCAGGATATTAGCTTTAAAGCTGCAACAACACAATATCTCCGTCCCATGACAAAATCTATAGAATTAGAGGAAATACGCTTGAAAACGTTGTTCTCTCCAATTCCAAGAGGCGCACCTTAAATATGTTCCTTCCCAGGGCCCGATACTTGGTTTGTTCGGCCATGCACTGCCGATATCATAGTAAAACTCCTTGTATGCTATTTTTTCATCTCGCTTGAGTTGTTGTGATTATGAGGGGGGGTACCTGATAAATATGCTATCAAAAAAGTTTGAGAACCCCTGAGTTATGGGTATGGGTTAAGGGGGTGCCTCGGGAGGCAGGGAGGGAGAGAGCCTATTCTCCCCCATGTAAAACTACTAAACCCAACTGTCACTCACCCCAGGCCAGGGATGCGTTCACACTGTCCGGTCATTCCAGCGGTGAGGTTGCTGTGGACGACCATGACTCCTTTGGGTCTGCCTGTAGAACCACTGGTGTACATCACTACAGCCAGGTCTGATGGCTGAGGACTCACCACCGGCCTAGCCACTGTAACAGAGACATTGGTTCGTTTAACAGGTCTCACTTCACTGTAACAGACAGCCATTGGTTCAACAGTTCTTACACACCCGATTTGGCCAATTAAGATATTGATAATTGGACTTTCTGACGGGCCGCCACCAGGTTGTGAGGGTAGGTAACAACATCCCCACCCCGCTGATCCTCAACACTGGGGCCCCACAAGGGTGCGTTCTGAGCCCTCTCCTGTACTCCCTGTTCACCCATGACTGCGTGGTCATGCACACCCCCAACTCAATCATCAAGCTTGATTACCAACAACTTGACAGCCTACAGGGAGGAGGTGAGGGCTCTCGGGGTGTGGTGTCAGGAAAATAACCTCACACGCAACATCAACAAAACAAAGTAGATGATTGTGGACTTCAGGAAACAGCAGAGGGAGCACCCCCCTATCCACATCGACGGGACAGTAGTGGAGAGGGTAGAAAGTTAAGCTCCTCGGCGTACACATCACGGACAAACTGAATTGGTCCATCCACACAGACAGCGTGGTAAAGAAGGAGCAACAGCGCCTCTTCAACCTCAGGAGGCTGAAGAAATTCGTCTCATCACCAAAAGCACTCAAACTTCTACAGATGCACAATCGAAAGCATCCTGTCGGGCTGTATCACCACCTGGTACGGCAACTGCTCCGCCCACAACCGTAAGGCTCTCCAGAGGGTAGTAAGGTCTGCACACCGCATCACCGGGGGCAAACTACCTGCCCTCCAGGACACCTACACCACCCGATGTCACAGGAAGACAATAAAGATCATCAAGGACAACAACCACCCGAGCCACTGCCTGTTCACCCCGCTATCATCCAGAAGGCAAGGTCAGTACAGGTGCATCAAAGCAGGGACCGAGAGACTGAAAAACAGCTTCTATCTCAAGGCCATCAGACTGTTAAACAGCCATCACTAACATTGAGTGGCTGCTGCCATACATGTAAAAAATGTATCACTAGTCACTTTAAACAATGTCACTTAATATAATGTTTACATACCCTACATTACTCATCTCATATGTATATACTGTACTCGATACCATCTAAGGCATCTTGCCTATGCCGTTCTGTACCATCACTCATTCATATATCTTTATGTACATATTCTTCATTCCTTTACACCTGTGTGTATAAGGTAGCTATTGTGAAATTGTTAGGTTAGATTAATCGTTGGTTATTACTGCATTGTCAGAACTAGAAGCACAAGCATTTCGCTACACTCGCATTAACATCTGCTAACCATGCGTATGCGACAAATAAATTTGATAATTAGTTGAATCAAGTGTTTTAGTGCTGGTATGGACCAAAACCATGCTCTAACATTACTTGTGTCATTTTCATAGCGTTTCTCATGCAGTACTCTGGTGTTACTCACAGTTGTCAGGCTGTGACCCCAGCTCCTGTACTGATGCCATGCTGTGGATGGCGAGACCAGGTGGGTATCCCTCTGTACTGACCCTCCTCTGGTCTACAGAGATGATGTGTTTCAGCTTGGGGATCTGAGAGAGAACACCCTATGAAGAATAGAGGGAGGAGAAAAGTTCAATTAGCTAGTAGAAATGCATCCCTGTCCGTGACCCCACTCTCCAAGGGCGTCTCTGGGAAAGTTTGGATATGCAAAAAAATAAATAAAACGATTTCCAATTCAGACACGGGACTTAGCTACGGTTGGCAAATAGTCTCAGACAATTGCAACACGTGAAAGACTGAAAATAGAAGCTAGTTGGCACATACGTTTACTACGGAGTGTACAAACATTTGGAACACTTTCCTAATGTTGAGTTGCATCCTCCCGTTTGCCCTCAGAACAGCCTCAATTCAGCAAGACAATGGACTCTACAAGGTGTTGAAAGTGTTCCGCAGGGATGCTGGCCCATGTTGACTCCACTGCTTCCCACAGTTGTGTCAAGTTGGCTGGATGTCCTTTGGGTGGTGGACCATTCTTGACACACACGAGAAACTGTTGTGTGAAAAACCCAGCAGCGTTGCAGTTCTTTACACAAACCGGTGCGCCTGACACCTACTGCCATACCCCGTTCAAAGGAACTTAAATCTTTTGTCTTGCCCCTTCACCCTTTGAATGGCACATACACAATCCATGTCTCAATTGTCTCAAGGCTTAAAAATCCTTCTTTAACCTGTCTCCTCCCCTTCATCTACACTTACTGAAGTGGATTAAACAAGTGACATCAATAAGGGATCATAGCTTTCACCAGGATTCACCTGGTCAGTGCATGTCATGGAAAAAACATGTTTTGTAAACTCAGTGTATATACTGTCCATTCAGTCAAACCCTCAACTCTGCTGCACTACCATGTTTCAACCCAACTGAGCAATTCTGGGGTTCTATGTTCTAGGTCAGGTGATTCTAGCTCACCTTCAGTTTGGTCTCCAGTAGTTCTGTGCTGGTGATGAGGTGTGTGACTCCTGTCTCGTTCAGTCCAAATGCCACCGCTTCCTCTCCCAGTGTCGCGTAGAATGTCACCACTGTGTAAACACAGAGCAATGTCAATGCACTTTGGACATTGTGTTAGGGTAATTTTCTACCTCTTATTCTTGCACAATACTTCCCGGACTGATTGGGAATAAAGGCACATTCTTGAATTATGTACATCCTAATTATGTTAATTGGGTACATGACAGAGTACTGAACTGACCGGGTACATGACAGAGTACTGAACTGACCGGGTACATGACAGAGTACTGATCTGGCCGGGTACTGATCTGGCCGGGTACTGATCTGGCCGGGTACTAAACTGGCCGGGTACTAAACTGGCCGGGTACTAAACTGGCCGGGTACTAAACTGACAGGGTACATGACAGGGTACATGACAGGGTACGAATGTATTTGTTATGTGCGGACCTGAACAAAATGTATTCCAATGTTAGTGTACAAAAGGCATTCTAATCTAATACAATGTACCTCTATTTAAAGATATCTTTATATGTTATCGATATCCCAACACCAGGCCAACATGACTATGATTAAATCAAACTTTCTGGAAAGAAAAGCCCTGTTGTTGTTTAGTTGGCTACATCTAATCATGTTGAGCCTTCCATCTCCTCCCAGAACGCACCTTATTCCTTATGTAGTGCACTACTTTAGGTATAAAGTAGTGCACTACGTAGGTAGGGAATAGAGTGCCATTTGGGAAGAAGCCCCAGGGTACAGTACTCACATGGGAAGTTGTATCTGAAGCAGGCCTGAGCAGAGATCATCCACTCAGCTCTCGTCTCACAGAAGATGGCAACCATACTCTTAGACTGCTGGCCCAGTGCTGCCAACCCGCTGCCCATGTAACTCACTACAGAGTTTACCTGCTGGTAGGACAGCCAGCAGTACTCCCCCAGAATCAGCTGCAAGAGAGGAGACCTGTTAGTCAATTTGAATTTTTGTAAATTAGGCAGGCGCTCTTCTCCTATTTGAATAGAGGAAGAGTGTGCTTCCTTGTTAATTTTGGGTCAGCTAGAGCTGGGCGAAGATAATGTGGCGAAGAGAGACAGCTTTACGGAGACATATGCAGCTTCATTTGAACTGAGCACAACAATAGGCATTTGTGGCACTGTGCAGCACTGCCGGGCATTAAAACGTGTGTAGCATTAACGCCTCGTTCAAGTGCTAGTTGGAACTAAGAAACTGACATTTCTAACTGGTTGTAGTTATACACGTGCCACGTTCAACCAGTTAGCACATCGGAACATTTCAGAGTTCAAACGAACCCGTAAACGCGGCATTACGACAGGTGTATGTAGCATTACGACAGGCGTATGTAGCATTACGACAGGCGTATGTAGCATTACGACAGGCGTATGTAGCATTACGACCTTTACATTTTAGTAATTTAGCAGATGCTCTTATCCAGAGCATCTTACAGGAGCACTATGGCAGGCGTACGTAGCACTATAACAGGCGTATTCATGTAGGTTACCTTCTTAAAGACCTTTCCGCTGGGCTGGGGCTCATTCTCTTCACTCAGTACCTCTCTTGTCCCTAGACAGTCAGAGTCCCCAAAGCGCTGTACGGCTTGCTGGAACAGTTTGTCCAGCGTGTCTTTCCCAGGGAAGTCTTCCGTGGCCAAGCTCTGGAAGCGGTCTACACAGCGGTACGGCCCCTCGGAGCACCCGGAGGTGGAGCGAGCCTTGACCCGCGTGGCCCGGGTTCTCTTCTCCCCAGCCCTGGTGAAGTAGTACCAGGGCAGGAAGGAAAGGAGGGAGTACAGCCACACCACGAGGTGGAGGGGGAGGAGGAGCAGGGAGTGGAGCTCTGATTGGTGGAGACCCATATTGGATGGGGGGGGTTTAAATGTCAGGGTGTCAGGTAAAACCCGAGAGGAGATGAGCCTTATCGATGCCAAGGATCCAGAGACAAGTAGGGGTTTATTTTAGGCTGATGCCGTCTGGTTTTAAGTCCACTCAATCCAAACAGAGTAAGCCTATTGTTGGAACACAAAATAAAAGATATTAATATATGTGAGAAAAGGGTAAGTGAAAACAGACAGAGCAGTGATGGTCAGGTTGGATCTATCAATAACATCATTAGGTTAGGATTCTCTTGTCTATCAGTTCTAGACCGCTTGTTATTTTGACAAGAGGTTTTCTACACCGAATGGTAGTTTAGAGTACAGTATGTCACATGCCTGAGGCGTCATTAACAAGGGAATGGATTCCCAGTCAACATCATATTTTCCCTGAACCCCTTACTCTAACCCTAACTCTTAAGCCAAAAATTGCTTTTTTACAAGTGAGCACTAGCTAAATGTCTCAATTTTGGATGACTTACGGTTTTGCGCTGACTTTTGGTACTCACAAGTACGGTCAAATGTGTATAGACACACGACACCTCTCTCCCAGTGCTGGCCTCTTGCTCCCTAAATTAGCCTTCTTATGTGAGGACAGGGTGCAGCCAGAGTGTGGAAATGAACTTTGCCTTCACTCCTTCAATGCCTGAATTACCTCTCCCTGTGAACAACAACCAACCCCGTCTACTGTGCTCTGGGTCCTCATATAGGCTACTCCGGCTGGGTCTTATTAACTAGCTTCCTTTCCTTGGGTCCTCTCCACGATCACGGATCTGGCAGAGTAGGGCAGGAAAGGTGGTAGCAAAGTTGTGGGAACACACCCAGTATACTCTCCTGAAGGAGATGAGGAGAAGAAGCCACCACACAGTGTTGAGACCCAGCCCCAGTAGCCAGTTGACTCACTGACCAATGTCCACAGCTCAGCCAACTGAAGATGGAGCCAGTCACAACCAATGATATCTTCCCAGCTCACCCCATGATGAGCTGATCAGGGTCAGAGTACTGGGGTACTCCTGGTCACGCTGACTGCTCTTTAAGCCATCATAACTGGCTTAAACATCAAACCTGGATAGCATCCTTTGATTGGACGACACACTGACAAGTGGACCGGAGAGACACAGAGCTGAAGTCACCGTGTTGTTGCCATACACAGAAGGCATGATCTAAATGTGGACAAGATTATTTTCTTTCATTTTATGAATCCAGACTAAGCATGAGACTAGGCGATCTATTTATATGGCTCGTGATTATATCATGTGACGCATCCATCATACAGCAGGCAACGGGGGTATAATTTGTGTAACGTTCGAACAGGAATCTGTTCCAAAAACTTAAGAACAATTTTGCCAACAAACAACGCATACACAGTAGCATGATCAATTGACCTAACTAACTAGCTGCCGAATAGGCATCAAATCACCGCGTAGTTTATTCTTAATGTTTGTCCATTGGCTACCAGAGTGAGGACATACATTTTTCAGGAATAAACGTGGCGAGTGAAAAATGTAATTAAAATAAGCCCACTCCCTACCCGGTATCTTATTCTGCTGCTATACAACTTTGAGTGCGTTGTTTGATGGCAACCTTATGTTTATGGAACAGTTTCCTGTTGGAACGTTCCACAAAGTATACCCACCCACAAACATAATTTTGTTTAAAAAAAAGTTGCCAGCTGATTGCAGTCAAATTTGCACATCAACAGAACACAACTTTGCTCTACACCCAGGTGCAATTCAACGCTGCTTACTGCGAGTAGGCCAGGCTGTTGGTAAACCGAAAACACTTCAAACGACTGAAAGTGACACGGTTTAGTGTTCTTCAAATTTCCCAATTTGACAGACAGCCCAGAGGGCCACACGCATTACAATAACTAGTTTCAGTTCACTGACGTTACAAGTAAACATATTTTGATCTTCAAAATAGACATTCTACGTGCTTTCATTTTAGCAGTCGACTGTGTTAGAGATGAATGCAGACAGATATTTATATTAGCCATTTAAATTAGCCTCAATTATCTACATACGGATTACATTGTTGATAAGATTACAGCAGCCAGCTAGCAATTGACACCCATTTACCTGGCAAGCTTACAACATTCTTACCTTCAGCAGCCAAACCCGATCAGTCTTGCCGGAACGAATTGACCGAAAGTTACCTTTTGTGATCTCCGCCAGAAAGGGAACCCGGAAACAATACGTCATCTGATTCCATATTTCTGGGCCAATGAGCTGTCGAAGCGGGATTCCTACTTTTAGGTTCATTATAGAATGTATCTAACTTTAGGTCATTCAATTACTTGGGATGTAAGTGGTATACCGTTGATTGCATGATTGAAAAGCAAGATAATATCAAACATTAATTGTATCATGTTTGTTCTGAAAGCAGTGGACAACTTTGTATTCGAAGTATGTTTCTGCAACAAACTCAATGGGCATTCATTCACATACATTTGACAATGTTTATTTAATTGACCACCAGTGTAAAAAATTACACCACTTTTTATTAGCTACAGACAGGAGTACATACATCTTAATAGCCTGTGTCTCTTTACAGAGCATTTCATTTTTAGCTTTTGTTGTGCCATTACCAAGACATGAAAAACATTATGCAAGAAAAAAAGAAAATAAAAAAAATAGATCCTCTGAGAGAAAGCAGAGTGTCCCAATGTCAACGTGAAGAGTAGTGGATATTTCCTTCGGGTCATTCTTCTTCTTCGATGGGGTTTAACGGCGGTTGTTAATGGGGCATTACCGCCACCAGCCTTCGGGTCATTTCTTCCCTTCCACCATGATGATGTGGTAGCCAAACTTGGTCTTGACGGGGGGGTCTGTGTAAATGGGTTTGTCCATGGTGCTGTTGGGTAGGGCGAAGGCAGCGTCCTGGAAGGGTCCGGTCATAGACCCTCTTATCATCCAGCCCAGATCACCCTGTCACCACCAGGATAACACTACAGTCAATATTGCCACAGTCACACAAGGCTAAAACGGGTGTATTCATAAGTCAGACACTGTTGCAAAATGTTTTGCAATGGAAACGATTCACTCCAAAATGGGAAATTCGGTTCTATTGGACAGATTCGGGTAGGTCTCTCCCATTTCATTGCTTTTACGTCTGTCTTGTTCCCAGAGTAAACGGTTTCCGTTGCAAACAGACCAAAATGTTCCAACAGTCTGTGACAAATTAATATTCCCCCCAGTTCTCTCACCCTAACAACAATATTGAAAAACTAGACAGCAAGACAAAGAGGATGCCATCCAGTGGACCTTTTAGGTACTAGCAGACAGTACCCTATACATGATAAACCAATAGGTTAATGTATGTTAGTTGGTGCATGGGAACTGCTCTCTTACCCCTTGTCTGGCTTTGTCTTCACTGTACTGTGAGGCCACTTCACTGAAGCGAACCCCAGCCTTCAGTTTCTCCATTGCCTCCATACATTTACCATGTTTTTCACACAGGATATGTCTGACCTGGGGAATACGTTAAAACAGCATAGTCAGTCAATTTAGCTAGCTGTCTATATTTACATAAGAACACATACAGTGTAGCTAAAGACTATATGGTGTAGCTAGAATGTAGCATTGCATAGAGTAACTAACATAGCTATTCACCTTAACAGAAGTGCCTCCTTTAATCGTCTTCTCTTCCTTTTTTTCTTTGTCACCAGCCCCCGCAGCAGCTCCACCTGAATAATAACATTCAACATAATAACATGACTTACATGGAGATAACTAACGTTTCCTAGCTGCTAACTAACTGCAACTGAACTGCACACAGGCTGTGTATTTCAGTTGGCTAGCTAGTTAGCATGTTCTCAATCCAACATGCTTTGTCGATTTAATGAAGAATAAACAGACCTTTCCCTCCCTTGCCACCTTTCCCAGCCTCCTTGCCACCTTTCCCTGCCTCCTTGCCACCTTTCCCCTTAGGTGGCATTCTTGAAAATACCCTTAACTGAAAATGAATTGGACAACAGGAAAGAGATCTTCCAGCTAGCCAGATACCACAAGGCAAGCTTGTCTTCTTCTTCGGTGGGGATTATCGGCGGTTGACATCCAACGATATGGAGCATTACCGCCACCTACTGTACTGGAGTGTGGGCCAGAGACACGGATATGCTAACTTCTACCTGCCAGCCCGGTTGCTCTTAAAAAATATACAATATTTTAGACTATATCTAATGACGGAAAGTCTGCTCAATCCAAGATTACAACCAAATGACTACAGCATTAACACAAACATAGAGGAGGCAGGTGGCAGTGGGAGGAGGTAGGGATCTGGTCTGTCTGCCTGATATATGGAGGAATACAAATAGCATAAATAGGAAAGTGTGCTTCAGTGGGTCTCTCTGGGTGGGAGACTGTTAGATGACTAATGTGATGTAGATGTTGAGCAGCTTCACTGCAAGTTTTAATAATCAATAGATATTTGTTTTTTTGGACTCAAACTCATATCATTATGAGGAGGACAATTCAATTCAGTTCTTATGTCATATGTTGCACATTCATGTTCTCCCAACACATTTTTATTTAATTCACTTCTGCCTTTAGTGTTACCTAATGCCAACCTGCATTCTGTTACACCAAGGAATGTAGTATTTTCTCTGAATACATTGAACATTTAACACATTCTTCAAATGATGCAAGTTCAGGTACTATTAAAAGATCAGACAAAGGTGATTTACTACACAAAATGCAATTGTCCATCCTATGTTTAGCTGTTGTGTACTTAGCCCACTTATACAAGTCATTCTTTACTGCTTTTCTACATTTTGGGTCAATGTTTGATTCTGGGGTAGTTTCTTTATTATGGCTACCCCAGTTAACAGATGTCCAGATTTTCTGCATCAACCCACTTTCTTGTGGTCTTGTTATTGTCTTAGTTGGTGTACTAGTCTCTAAGAGAGCTGAAAAGTCAATTGTGGGGAAATCCCCCTTTTCTTCAGCCTGTGAGACTTCTCCTTTTCCTCCTCCTTGTGGGGTCTCCCCTTCTGTTCCTTCCCCCGAGGTTCCCTCTTCTGACCGGACTGGGCTTCCATCTGGAAAGGCATTGATTTCAGGGAAGAGTTGTTCCCATTCTGTAGGTGGTACTTCGGGGTCCCACTGCAGAGGGCTTCCGTCAGGGAGGTCTGCCACACCAGGTATGTCATTAGGGGTAGAAGGCATGTCACTCTCCCCCAACCCTGGACTCTCTGGATATTCAGGAGAGAGTGTCTGTTAGCTGTTGGAAGATGCTCCAAGATCCACTTCTCCTTTGGTTTCTTCCTGGCTCCTGCCTGGCCCCTGCCTGGCCCCTGCCTGGCTCCTGCCTGGCAACTGCCTGGCTCCTGCCTGGCTCCTGCCTGGCCCCTGCCTGGCTCCTGCCTGGCTCCTGCCTGGCCCCTGCCTGGCCCCTGCCTGGCCCCTGCCTGGTCCCTGCCTGGTCCCTGCCTGGCCCCTGCCTGGCTCCTGCCTGGCTCCTGCCTGGCGCATCGTTCTCCTCTGTTCCCGTTCCCTTTGGACACCCACCTGGTGTATCAGAATTCTCTGCGTTTTCATGACCTAGTGGATGTCTCTTCCTTTCCGACAGGACTTTGGTACAGGGGTTTAGATAGTACCATGTGTTGCTTCCTTTCACCTGGACAGCAGTTGATGTTGTTCGAGCCACCTTGTAGGGACCCTCCCTCCTTGGCTCATTCCATTCTTCTTGAACACTAGGACCTGGTCACCTTGGATCACCAGACGTGGAACCTCTGGTCATGGTTCAGGTTTCTGCCTTCTTTCTGTGAGTCATTCAAACTTAGAGACTTATGGCCTCTGTTCTATAATTACACCATACACCCTCTTACTTCCATCACTTATCACACAACAAATTGACATTCCAGCTGAAGCTGGTGACCCCCTCTCCTTCTGGTCCCGAAGAGAGATATGTTAGTGTAACTTTAGACCGTCCCCTCGCCCATACCCGGGCGCGAACCACACATCAACAACAGTCACCCACAAAGCATCGTTACCCATCGCTCCACAAAAGCAGCGGCCCTTGCAGAGCAAGGGGAACTACTACTTCAAGGTCTCAGAGCAAGTGATGTCACCGATTGAAACGCTATTTAGCGCACACCACTGCTAACTAAGCTAGCCGTTTCACATCCGTTACATTAGCATCAGACTTGGAAAGCAAAAACAAAACATAACAGTATTGACAATGTGATATGTTATGCATAAATATTTTCATGAATACCAAAATCTGAGATCATGACAATTCCTACTCTCTCTTCACCTGACTCTGTGCCTCCAGGATACTTTTCTGCTGGACTCCTCAAAAATAAAAGTCCTAATAAGCTTCCTCACGCTTCCACCCAGTCTTCCCCTTTTGGCCCCAGGTTCTGAGAGGTGTTCCCAAATCATGTCATTTTCACTTTGTTTCCCCATCTGCTCCATTCATTTCAACTGATAAGCATGTGCATATCCTTAATCAATATAATCTCGTCTTGAAGTAATTCAACACTGTATATGCTTTCTCATCAATGCCTTCAACATGTTGTTTAGAGTACAATTACCCTAAAATCTATCCTTTTTCACATGTTGCATTAACAAATAGAACAAGTAGCTCCCAAACCCAACCCAGTATGTCTACAGTGGAATCTAGTCTTTCTCTCTCTCTCTCTCTCTCTCTCTCTCTCTCTCTCCACCATCCTCTGTCCTGGTGTTTTCAAGCTCACCCATTATTCAGCTGGACCTTACTTCTTGTGAGAATTATTCACCCACCGAAGAGAGACATGACGATCTTTACCACTGCAGGTGCTGTAAGAAGTATACCCCCAGCCTGGTGTATCTTGATGTACACTCAATCTCCAGAAGTCAGCCCATACCCTTGGTTATTTCTGGCTTCTTATGTGCTGCTTTTTTCCTGAGGACATACAAACTAACACATGGCTTATTTCCTGACAACAGACTTTCTTCTTATAGCAAGATCACTAATTTGTAATATTTAAATAACAATCCTATGTAAACATTCTGTCTCAAATACCTCGCCTCCTGCCACAGATATATTTATACACAATGATAGCCAAATGATGGTCCCTACAGCAACTGCCGTAAGAATAACATGTAATCAGTCAAGTGTCTTCCAGTTGGAAGAATATCCAATCTTAACAAAACTCTAAGTCATAAGTTTCTTAAACTTTTACTATAGTGTTCAAAATGCCACCACCTATCACTTTTACCATAATCTAGGTATGTGTAATGTTCAATTTACTTTGGAATTGTCCCTATATTTTATATTTCTATAATTTACACAGCCAGCTGTCCTTCCTTTTCTGTGAGTTATCTCCTCTAATAATATACATAGTCTCTAGAAATAACATCCCTCCACTACCATAACCTTCATTTATGAGCCCCCTCAGATCCCCAATGCAGTTCCCATAATACATAAGTCACTACTCCTAATTTCCTTCCATAGTTTGATACATACTAAAACATTCTCAAATCAAGTTTAGTCAATTTATAACAGTCACTCCTCAGGAAAAATATACACACTTATGTTCCTCAAAACAAAAATAAATTGACCAAACAAGAAAAGAGAAAAATACATTTATAATAACTGCATATTTGCAATAAATTACCACTACTTGTAATGTAACTAAACCTGGGGAAAACGTCCATCCGTTTAGTTCTATTGTCACGTCCTGACCTTAGTTCCTTTTGTATGTTTCTATTTTAGGCTGGTCAGGGCGTGAGTTGGGGTGGGCATTCAATGTTTTTGTTCTATGTTTGGTATTTCTATGTGTTTGGCCTGGTATGGTTCCCAATAAGAGGCAGCTGTCAATCGTTGTCTCTGATTGAGAACCATACTTAGACAGCCTGTTTTCCCACTCTTGTTTGTGGGTGGTTTTTTTCTGTTTAGTGTACGGCACCTTACAGAACTGTTTCGTTTCTTCCATTTCACTTTGTTATTTTATTTTGTGTGGTCAGTCAATAAATTATGACGGACACTTACCACGCTGCATATTGGTTCGATCCTTCTTACTCTTCCTCAGACGAAGAGGAGATTCGTTACATCTATGCCCATATTATGTTGGTCTCTTTCTTCTCCATCCTTGGGTGTTATCGCAAAACAGACTATAAACCTTTTATTCAATTAATTATATCAATACAATTTAACATTCAAATTCTAATGACATAATAAAACAAAAGAAACAAAACCTTTAATCTAATATTCTGTAAATTCAGTCAACCTCCCTGTCTCAGGATTAGTTTCCAAAGCTTCCCTAGGCCTAGTAAATTTAAACCGTTCTATATCCAAATCATTACTAAAACGTTTTATAAATTGTCCAACCCAAATTCAGGATAACAGTCCTTAGTGCTTACTTTAACTAAAATTTGACCTTCTCAATTCAACACACATCATTCCAACATGTCTATTTCAGATATCGTTCACAGGTCCTCAGACACAGTTGTCCCTCAGTCTTTAGCCGGTTAGGGTGGGTTGAGCTTCACACACACTTGTTGTGGTAAAAATATCTCTCCCATGGATTTAAGCATTCTGACGTCACCTTCCATGATAACTCCCTACTGGCAATTCTTATTATTCAGGGCATTTGACACCATTAAAATGTTTCCACTCCCTTTTCTTTAGAAACAACTTAAATACGTTTTCAAAAACACTTCCATCTTTCTGCATACCCAATTTGAAACTGAATTGAAAAGACCCCTTCCAAAATAAATCCACTAACGCATATTAATTCCCTAACTAACGCATATTCATATGGTGTGTACCTACTAGTGAACCATAGGTCAAGAACACTTATCCGGAACTCCATTTATAGCCTTATCCAGATACTTTTACTTTTAAAGCGGCCGACTATCACTAACTGCTTTCCCCAGTATCGCAGTCTCCAAGGACATTTTGACCAGAGAAAATGAAACCCCTTCTTCTGGAAAAGAAAGTATACATTTCGTTAGCATTCACAATGTTACCTTTTAATCAGCAAGCCAATAATATTTTTTATATATTGATTTCATTCTATAAGCGTCTTATCAGTTTCAGAGAATTACGGTATAGAATGTCTAACAAAACTAAAAACTTTACGTTTTCCTGAGCATGCGAGGAAAGTTTAGCCATGCCACAGAACGCAGTTTCTTCCCGATCCCAGGTTATCTGTATCCTGCGTTTAGAAATCGAAAACACCAAATATGTTACATTTATCTTTTCCTCCAACTAATTTGACCAAGGTGGTGATTTCTCATATACGTTTATTTTCCACTTTCTTTCGACGCTAATAACAAATCATCCACGTATTTTATCACCACTAAAACTATTGTTTTAATACAAAATGATTCCAAGTGGGACTATTTATAAATCCCATTGGTACTTTACTAGAAGTTAGGTAAAACGTGATCTAATACGTCTTTCATCACATATAAACTGTAATTTCTATGAACCACTTATTGATCGATCAGAGACTATACACCGCCAGGTGAAAAGTTCATTCTTACTAACCTCAGAAACCATTAGTTGTTGCTCTTTTGAAAAATATGCAAACTCTTGTATAGCGGCATTTCCTGCTACCGCACTAAGTTCCAGTGTCACCTTACACTCATTCTTCCTGTTATGCTCTGTTAATTACTGATGTCCCCTATAAGGATGGAGCAACCTTGGTCATGCGCAGTGTTGGTCTATGTTATTCTGGTACTAACTCGTTTGAGTAAATGTGAAGCTCCAGTTCAATTGCTTGTATTCAGTCTTTCTTATTGTACACTGCTCCAAAAAATAAAGGGAACACTTAAACAACACAATGTAACTCCAAGTCAATCACACTTCTGTGAAATCAAACTGTCCACTTAGGAAGCAACGCTGATTGACACTCTAGTGGTAGCATGAGACGGAGTCTACAACCCACACAAGTGGCTCAGGTAGTGCAGCTCATCCAGGATGGCACATCAATGCGAGATGTGGCAAGAAGGTTTGCTGTGTCTGTCAGCGTAGTGTCCAGAGCATGGAGGCGCTACCAGGAGACAGGCCAGCACATCAGGAGACGTGGAGGAGGTCGTTGGAGGCCAACAACCCAGCAGCAGGACCGCTACCTCCGCCTTTGTGCAAGGAGGAGCAGGAGGAGCACTGCCAGACCTCCAGCAAGCCACAAATGTGCATGTGTCTGCTCAAACGGTCAGAAACAGACTCCATGAGGGTGGTATGAGGGCCGGCGTCCACAGGTGGGGGTTGTGCTTACAGCCCAACACCGTGCAGGACGTTTGGCATTTGCCAGAGAACACCAAGATTGGCAAATTCGCCACTGACGCACTGTGCTCTTCACAGATGAAAGCAGGTTCACACTGAGCACATGTGACAGACGTGACAGTCTGGAGATGCCGTGGAGAACGTTCTGCTGCCTGCAACATCCTCCAGCATGACCGGTTTGGAGGTGGGTCAGTCATGGTGTGGGGTGGCATTTCTTTGTGGGGCCGCACAGCCCTCCATGTGCTCGCCAGAGGTAGCCTGACTGCCATGAGGTACCGAGATGAGATCCATATGCTGGTGCGGTTGGCCCTGGGTTCCTCCTAATGCAAGACAATGCTAGACCTCATGTGGCTGGAGTGTGTCAGCAGTTCCTGCAAGAGGAAGGCATTGAGGGATTTTTAGGAATTTAACGAGAGACCTTTCCCCCGCTGAGACAGAATCCCTGAAGCAATTTACACAAACATTTCAACTATGCAAGCACGAGCTTACCTGCTATAGTTGGGTGGCCAGCTGTTTGCGAGATTGTCCGGAGAAACCGCCATCAGCCAGGAACGCCACTGTCCAAGGTCCCTGTAGCTCCTGTCTAAGCTCGCCAAATATGTCATGGAGAATTGTCTCAGAAATATAATACTCTTACAAGAACTGGTGAATTCAATATAGACTTTAATACAAAGTAGCAAAACTGAGCGCTTCCATGGAAAGACCCTATCACTAATGTAACAGAGCTGAGCCCCTCCATGGAAAGACCCTATCACTAATGTAACAGAGCTGAGCCCCTCCATGGAAAGACCCTATCACTAATGTAACAGAGCTGAGCCCCTCCATGGAAGGACCCTATCACTAATGTAACAGAGCTGAGCCTCTCCATGGAAAGACCCTATCACTAATGTAACAGAGCTGAGCCCCTCCATGGAAGGACCCTATCAATAATGTAACAGAGCTGAGCCTCTCCATGGAAAGAGACTAAATTCTCATATTACAGAGTCCTGTCTTTTATAGGATTCTGTCTTTGCATAACGTATAGAGTCCCCTCTCTCTATATGAAAATAGCTTCCCTTGACCTTTCTCCATTATTTTCTTCTCATCTCAGAGCTTGCTGATTCACACCCACTAACACTCATATGCTTTTGGTTAGGTTGTAATGATGATAGAACCCTTTTCACGCCCTAAAAATAATGTATGCATTGCATGCTTATGTTTCACATGTTTGTCATCAGTTATCTTGCTTCCATCTTTCTTCCTGTATCCTTCTGACCATAGTACATCCAGCTGTCATAAATGTAAGTATGGTCTTGGTTAATGTACTATTTCAAAAATAAAGTATAGCCTGGGTGTCATCTTATCTTAATGTGCATGTCATTGCTACTTGAGCCTGGCAACTAGACCTATTTATATTTAATGATTTTGCTCCAAAAGTACCCACGTTCCATCTCATCATTGGTTCTACCCACGTGTGTGATTGAAAGACAACTGTTTTGCCGGTTGTCGTGGTAATAGTATTAACGTTTAGATGCCGATCACCATATAAATTCAACAACGAAAAGGCCTGGAAGGAGGAGAGATGACCAGAAACGATTCCGTTTTATGTGTGGATTAATCGTCGGAGTAGAGGATCTTGTGCAGTTCAGGTAAAATTATAACTCACTGTTTATATCCCAGAACAAATTAGCTAGCAACAGCAAGCTAGCTAAATAGGACAAATTAGCTAGCAAGTGCAAGCTAACTAGCTAAATTGCCATACATGTTTAATGCTTTTCGACCTGTCCCCAAATTAATATCATTGGTTCAGAATTTGTTTTGATATTTTAACCTGCGTGTCGTGATCGCGTTTGTTGTGGGGGGACAAAATAAATGTATGCACGATAGCGCACGCGCGCAGCCAGTTTGCATGCAGTGAAAAGAATACAAGCAGAAACAAATCCCTCATATTTTAAGGTTATTTTTTAGATGTTTTACATTACTATCAAGAGTGAACTATTTTATTGTATTTATTTTCTAAATTGTGTTAATGCTGTGACGTCATCAACGGGAGCCATGCTTTTCCTCCTCAGTTTGCTCAGAGCGTGCTGAGGGGAGCTATGTGTTATGTGTGCTCTGGTCTTTTGAATTGCCATGTTCACAAATGCGCAAGAAAAGACAAGCGAAGGTTATATCGTCACTGATTAGTGTTGCATTACTGTTTATAGGAATATATATATTCATGTGAATGGGGATAAGGTTCGAGTGCAACTTTGCAAGGCTACCGTTTGCCTTGTTGCGGGAGAGGGTATCTTTCAGGTACATACATCGTGAGTTTGATGATGATTTTCTCATGGGCATTCTGCGCTGTCTTTTATCAGGCAAATATACTTGTATGGGAGTCTAGACGGCAGCATTAACTTTTGCCTTGTATTTGTATCCATTCCATGCAGTCATTCAAAGAGAGACAACCGGCATAATTGTGTCCAGAACCTTGTCTTCCACCTACAACTTACCAGAACACAACGCAGAAAATCAAATCAAAGGTACCGGTACAGAGCTGGTTACACATAGTGGTGGAAAAAGTACTCAAATCTCCTACTGGAGTAAAAGTAAATATACCTTAATAGATAATGACTAAAGTAAAAGTGAAAGTCACCCAGTAAAATACTACTTCAGTGAATTTCTAAAAGTATTTGGTTTTAAATATACTTAAGTATCAATGGAACAATGGAATTACATAAAAAGCGTATTTATTGCTAAAAGTAGAACCAGCACGTTTCGGCTCTTGGCCTTTATCATGTTATTTTTTTAAAGCCAAAACGCAGCTGGTTCTACTTTTAGTAATAAAGACGTTGTAAAAAAATTAATTCCATTGACTTCCAAGTGTTGCTGATTCTTAAGTTTACTCCTCAATTCATGCACCTTGGTTGGAAATCGAAGCAAAAACAGTGATCCCCCGTCCCTTTGCACATCTCAATGAGGACAAACATCCACACAGACACAAATACATTGCACATAATAATAATGATCAACATTTAATACAGCAGTGGAGGGAACAACATTCTGTCCTGCCCTCTACTGGCCACAGAGGAAATTAGCTTTTCAACTGTTGGAGGTTGTGCATCATAGGAAGTGTACGCAATCAATGGATTGCACTACATTGTGGTTAAAACTCGGTCTGTGACCATTTTGGTTTGAAAATCCCCTAAGATGTCCTTCACACTTCCTAGGCTTTATTTAGCTCAGGTGTGACCACACCACTGGAGTTGCTAAACATTTAGCATCACGCATTCCTCCTACGCACATGCACGCACATATAGGTGAGAGGTCACCAGTAAAGTCTGAAACATCTCTAATGGCACCCTATTCCCTATATAGTACACTACTTCTGACCAGGAGCCATAGCGCTCTGGTCTAAACTAGTGCACTGTATATGGAATAGGGTGTCATTTGGGGGGTATCCTCTGTCTCTGCTTGCTCATCATGGGAAGGGGGAAAACAGGTGCGTATATGGGGGAGGGGACGGCGTTTCCAGCTAACATTTTGATCTCCCATGTATTTGGAATAATGATATATCTAATGATGGATTGATCTAAGAAGTGAACAAAGTGAACTCCTTCTATTGGTTGGGAATTTCACACACTGGGATGTGGTATTTATAATATTGGTGCTGTGGAGAAATGACCAGGCAGGAGTACAGTTAGTTTTCCTTTAGTCAAAACCCCTCGTGCTCTACAGTTCCCGGCATTCCAGTGCGCATGTGCATTTCCTATTAGGTGTAGTAACGTAACACTGCCATAATGCATTACTGCTTAGTAACAGCACAGTAACTAATATAAACAGATGTAGATCCCAGATACTACACTCCTCCCCCATAGTGTTTAACTCCCAGAGAACAAGGTAAATATGTTAGGTAACTACTAATGCAATATCTGAACAATGCATTCTTAAACATTTTTCAACTACGGGGTTGAAGCAGACTTTTCAGAGCCCAGCACAAATCCAGGAGATTATTCTGCCCGAAGATGGAGTTTGTGTCCTAATAACTAACCCAGGTGATGTCCTGTTTCTTTCCTTTTATCTAGGACATATTAAAGTGTTTGTTTTACTGTCTGTTACCTCCTGAATCAGCTCAACTCACAGGTCAAGCTTTTGAGGTGCCCTTCGCTGTCGAATAGGATATCTCCGCTCCTCCTGGGCTTCCTGTGGTGGGCCAGGTTCGGGTGGAAGGTCAGACTCTGTCTCTCCCGGACGTCCACAGTCAGGAGAATAGTCCTGGGGGTCGTTATTGTTCTTGTTCTCTCGGCATGTCTCTGCTGGGGCGTTGGACCGTATCAGATGATTAACATGAACGTTGACCTGGCGATGACCAATTTGGACTTGGTAAGTCAAAGGTCCTGTGCGTTGCAAGATCACACCTGAGTTCCACAGGCGCTTGGGGTGTCTGAAATCACGTACCATCACCCTCTCTTCCTCTTTGAATTCTCTGACAGTCTTTGAGTGTCTGTCATGAGCTTTCTTCTGCTGTAGCTGGTGCTTTGCCACAGTGCTTGACAAGTCTGGTTTCAACAATGTCAGGCGGGTACGTGGTTGGCGTTTCAGAAACAGTTCAGCTGGTGTACATTCCGTTACTGTGTGTGGGGTGTTACGGTAAGTAAACAGGAACCGGGGAAGCCTTTGGTGGATGGGCACAGACTGAACCTCGAGTCTAGTCCAGGCCTTCTTAAAGGTTTGCACGGCTCTCTCCGCTGCTCCATTTGATGCCGGATGGGAAGGTGGTGACAGGATGTGCCTTACTCCGTTGTTCTTGAGAAACATTTTAAAATCGTTTGACGTGAACGGGGGGCCATTGTCCGATACAAGCTCCTTGACTAGTCCAAAGGATGCAAACAGGTGTCTGAGAAGATTGATGGTCTTCTCAGCTGTGGTCAGTTGAGGAGGGAACACTTCCATCCACTTGGAATGGACATCAACGACAACAAGGAAATGTTGCTTGTCAATTTCGGCGTAATCCACATGGATGCGTTCCCTAGGTGTAGCAGCCCAGGACCATGGATGAAGAGGCGCAGCAGCAGGCTTGTTGCGAACAGCTTCACAAGGTGAGCAGTGGCCTACATGCTGTTGAATGTCCTGATCCAGTCCAGGCCTGGAGCGAGTGCTTTCATTCGAGTAATCCCTGGATGTCCCTCGTGCAGGTCAGATAGCAGTCTCCTCTGGAATTTGTGAGGTACCACCACCCTTGATCCCCACAGAACACACCCTTGATCAGTGGACAACTGGTCTTTCTTGTCGATGAATGGACGAAGGTTATCGTCATTTACGAAGGTTGGCCAACCGCCTAATGTTAAGTCCAAGACTTTGGAAAGCACTGGGTCTTTCCTTGTTTCCTCTGCTATGTCAGAAGCCGATATGGGCAGTTCATCAATGAGAGAGATCTGGAAGACTGCTCTATCATCTTCACTGTCGGAGTCACTGTTGCACAGTAGTCTTGATAGTGCATCGGCATTTGCGTGATCACTGGATCGTCTGTACTCAATCTCATAGTCGTAGGCTAACAATATCAGAGCCCAACGTTGCATTCGAAGTGCAGCAAGGGTTGGTATAGCTGATTTTGGTCCAAGGATTGCCAACAGAGGCTTGTGATCTGTCAGCAGTTGGAACTTCCTTCCGTAGAGGTATTTGTGAAACTTCTTCACTCCGAATATTATGCTCAGGGCTTCCTTCTCAATTTGAGCATAATTTTTCTCACTTGGTGACAGAGTCCTTGATGCAAATGCAATAGGGTGTTCTTCACCTGACGGTAGAACATGTGAGATGACGGCTCCTACTTCGTATGGAGATGCATCACACGCGAGTCTCAGCTTCATCTCTGTGTTGTAGTGGGCAAGCCACTTGCTCTTTAGCAGACGCTGTTTGCATGTCTTGAATGCTTCTTCGCATTGTGGGGACCAATTCCACTTTGTATTGGCCTGCAGCAGTTGGTGAAGCGGATGCAACAATGTGGACAAGTTTGCCACAAACTTTCCGTAATAGTTCAGGAGCCCCAAAAATGACCTCAGCTCTGAGATATTTGTGGGTGCTGGTGCGTTTACGATTGCTTCCACCTTGCTGTTGGTTGGGTGCAGGCCTTGTGCATCAATCTTGCATCCAAGATATTCCACTGAGTCCTGGAGGAACTCACACTTGCTGCGTTTCATTCTCACTCCATATTTCTCCAGTCTTGACATCACTTTGTCTAGCACTACAAGGTGCTCTCCAATGGTTGGTGCTGACACGAGGATGTCGTCCATGAAGCACACAACATGGTCTATACCGTCCAAGATCTGATCCATTGTTTGTTGGAATATCGCTGGAGCTGTCGAGAATCCATAGGCCAAGCGATTGAATCTGAATAGCCCCTTGTGTGTATTGATGGTCAGATACTGTTCTGACTCCGGATCCAGCTTCAGTTGCTGATAAGCGAATGCCAGGTCCAGCTTACTGAAAACCTTCCCACCAGCTAGAGTGGCAAACAGATGTTCAGCGTTTGGTAGTGGATATTCCTCTTGTATTATGCAGCGATTTACTGTGACCTTGTAGTCACCGCACATTCTGACGGTCTTGTCTTTCTTTGGGACTACAACAATCGGAGCGGCCCAGTCGCTCCTCGCTACTTTCGTGATTGTTATTCTTCTGTAGGCGGTCCAGTTCCTTCTCTACTGCTTCCTTAAGAGCATAGGGAACTGGACGTGGTTTGTGAAAGATAGGCTTGGTTCCTTCTTGCACTCTGACTTTTGCTGTGAAGTCTTGTATTTCACCGTAGCCATCTTTGAAAAGTTCTTTGTGCTTCTCAAGCATGTTAGTGAGTGTAGCCTGACTCACTGGTTTGTCATTTCTCAGACTGAAGATTTCTCCCCAGTTCAACTTGATCTTTTGTAGCCAGTTTCTGCCTAGCAAGGCTGATTTTTCTCCTTTAACAATGACAAGCGGTAGCGTCCACTCCTTCCCCTCATACCGGACTGGTACCTGGATCTGCCCTAACACAGGAATAGTGTCACCCGTGTATGAAGAAAGGCGGATGGACGCGGGCTGAAGAGGGCACTCTTTCAGTTTTTCTTTGTAGAGTCTCTCTGGAACCAGAGATACAGACGCTCCGGTGTCCAGCTGCATTTTTACTGGTTTTCCCGTTAACTCCATGTTGAGATAGATTCCATCTTTTAGTTGTTGAGCTGTGTACACTGTGAACAGTTCCAATACTGTTTCAGTTGTACCTTCCCCGTCTTGTGCTGCGTCTGACACTTTGTGCGCTCTTGCTGTGCGTTTCGAGGCCTTACACACTCTCTGTAAATGTCCAACCTTTCCACAATTGTGGCACTTTTCATTTTGGAATCGACATTCACTGTGCTGATGATTATCTCCCCCACATCTGTAGCAACTTGGCTTAGACCTTTGAGATGTGGGCTGCTTTGTTCTTGTGTAACCTTGAGGACGGGACTGAAAAAAGTGTGACTTTTGTGAGCTTTTTTCACCACGTGCATCACTGACCTTGTGAACACCTTTCTGACGTTCTGCATGTCCCGATAGCTCAATAGTATCCCTGTGGGCAAGCTCGAGTCCAAGTGCTATATCACAGGCTTTCTTAAAGGTCAGGTCCTTCTCTGACAGGAGCCTTCTGTGATATGCTTCACCTGTGAGACCACATACACACTTGTCTCGGAGAGCATCATCAAGAAATCGTGCAAACTCACATGTACTTGCCAGCCTTTTCAAAGCAAGGATGTAGTCAGCCACGGTTTCCCCTTGACTCTGGTGACGTTGGTAAAATCTGAAACGTTCTGCAATGAGAATTGGCTTAGGCTTGAAATACCTTGAAAGAGTTTCAGTCAGTTCTGCATAGTTCAACTCCATTGGTTCAATGAGACCTTTCAGCAATCCATACTCAGTTGGACCCAAAACACTGAGAAATACGTCTGCTTTCTTTCCATCTTTGATTTCATTTGCAGCCAGCCAATGCTCAAAACGCTCCAAATAGGAATCAAAATCCTCTTTTGTAGCCTCAAACTCTGGTACTCGACCAATGGTTGCCATTTTCACAGTTAATTGTTCAGTTTCCTTATATTCCTTAATTTTCTGAATATTCATCTACTTCTTCACTTCAGAAGTTTCTGCAATTACTTCATTCACTGCACTCATTTGTATTAATGTACACACCGTGTTACGTCCCTTCTTCCTTTTTTTCCCCATGACAATATTTCTCCACTGAGATTACAATTACAGTTTTTTTTATTTAACCACCAGAGGGCAGTGTCGCTATTCTGGACTCCAATAGTCTTGCTACTTGGCAGCTCCTGAATACTGTACTAGCAGTGCTAGCAGTGCTTAGCCTTCTCTACTGGCGAAAGAAAATAAAAAATAACAAATTACATAATTATTTTGAGTTTCATTACTCACGCAACATTCTTCCCTTCAAGCAATGTCCGTTTATGTAGTTTAATCACCTCGTCACTGTAATATTTCACACACTGGGATGTGGTATTTATAATATTGGTGCTGTGGAGAAATGACCAGGCAGGAGACGGGAGTACAGTTAGTTTTCCTTTAGTCAAAACCCCTCGTGCTCTACAGTTCCCGGCATTCCAGTTCGCATGTGCATTTCCTATTAGGTGTAGTAACGTAACACTGCCGTAATGCATTACTGCTTAGTAACAGCACAGTAACTAATATAAACAGATGTAGATCCCAGATACTACAGTATTATCCATCCACGTCTCATGGCTCTATCTTCTCTATCAGTGGATATATCTCATGGTGAGATCTGTGTGATAGACATAATTACATGATGGGTTCAAGAAATATGGGTTGTAAGCGGAAATCTGTTGCAGGACTCATATCATCACACGATCTGACATCTTTCACGTTTCTTACAGATACACACACGTAGGTACACACACACACACACACACACAGGTACACCCCCCCCCCCCCCCCCCCCCCCCCCACACACACACACACACACACACTAGCATGCAAGCAAAGATGTTTGGTGGAAAAGTTCTGTAGTAGAGACGAGATGGACAGGATGAGACATACTCACATCTCTCCTGTCTGAGTCATGAGAAAACTAAAGATGGCTTCCAATCATCACACTATCTGACATCAGAAATACCCCCTCCTCCGCCTCCCCCATATTCTGTACCTCTCTGCCCTCACACTGATAGGTAACTTTGTTGATTGGAACTTATGTCACCTTTCCAATTCCAACGACTTTTATCACCAAGTCATCAGACGTAATAGGAATAATGACACGTTTAGACGTCTGGCTTTAAACTCAACATCATCTCAGCACCCAGAAGATCCAAATCAGCTACTTAAATTTGATGTTAAACATTCAATGATGAATGAATTCAATGATGTCAATCATTGTCACAGAAATCATGTGGTGAACATACCAACATATTGGTATTCAGTTAAATTGTATTGTAATGAATCGATTTTCTTTTTATGACCTCTTACCATGTGGCCTAGCTAGAGAATGGCCTTTTGGTTTGAGGGAGGGTGAGAGTTCTCTCTAGGGGTGAGGCAAACCCTGAACAAACTACAACACTACCATAGTGGATTTAGAAAAGGCATTTGATAAAGTACGACTGGGATTTATATATAAATGCTTGGATTTGTTAAACATTTCTGTGAGTCTCTTAGTCAATAAGTTAAAGTAATGTATAGCAACCCCAGGTGTAAAATAGTAAATAATGGATACTTCTCAAACAAAGGTGTCCATGTATGACTCAAGTTTTATATTGAGTCCACAAGCTAGATCCCTGCCATGTCTCATTGAAGATCTAGATAACTTTTCTGGCCTGTCTGGACTAAAACCCAATTATGATAAGTGTACCATATTATGTATTGGATCTTTAAAAGACAACTTTTACGTTAACCTGCAGTTTACCAATAAAATGGTCTGATGGTGAAGTAGACCTTTTGCTATGAATCTCAAAATTGAGCTCAGGTGCATCCTGATTCCATTGATCATCCTTGATTGTAGGACCTGTGGTAAATTCATTGATTGGACAGAATTTGGAAAGGCACACCTGTTAAAAAAGATTTCACAGCCATGAGGACGATGGAATTGTCCTCAGATTTTCGAGACAGGATTTTGTCGAGGCACAGATCTGGGGAAGGTTACCAAAAAATGTCTGCAGCATTGAAGGTCCCAAAGAACACAGTGGCCTCCGTTATTCTTAAATGGAAGAAGTTTGGAACCACCAAGACTCTTCCTAGAGCTGGCCTCCCAGCCAAACTGAACAATCAGGGGAGGAGGGTCCGATGGTCACTCTTACAGAGCTCCAGAGTTCCTCTGTGGAAATGGGATAACCTTCCAGAAGATCAACCATCTCTGCAGCATTCCATCAATCAGGCCTTTATGGTCGAGTGGCCAGACGGAAGCCACTCTTCAGTAAAAGACACATGACAACCCATTTGGAGTATGCCAAAAGGCATCTAAAGACTCTCAGACCATGAGAAACAAGATTCTCTGGTCTGATGAAACCAAGATTTAACTCTTTGTCCTGAATGCCAAGCACCACGTCTGGAGGAAATCTGGCACCATCCCTACGGTGAAGCGTGGTGCAGCATCATGCTGTTGTTAAGTTTTTCAACAGCAGAGTCTGGGAGACTGGTCAGGATCGAGGGAAAGATGAACGGAGCAAAGTACAGAGATTCTTGATGAAAATCTGCTCCAGAGCGCTCAGAACCTCAGACTGGGGTGATGGTTCACCTTCCAGCAGGACAACAACCCTAAGCACACAGCCAAGACAACACATGAGTGGCTTCGGGACAAGTCTCTGAATGTCCTTGAGTGCCCCAGCCAGAGCCTGGACTTGAACCCAATCTAACATTTCAGGAGAGACCTGAAAATAGCTGTGCAGCGATGCTCCCCATCCAACCTGACAGAGCTGGAGAGGATCTGCAGAGAAGAATGGGAGAAACTCCCCAAATACAGGTGTGCAAGTTGGAAGCGTCATACCCAAGAAGCCTCGAGGCTGTAATGGCTGCCAAAGGTGCTTCAACAAAGTACTGAGTAAAAGGTCTGAATAGTTATGTAAATTAGATATTTCAGTTAATTTTTTAATACATTTGCAAAAATTTCCCCTTAACCTGTTTTTGCTTTGTCATTATGGAGTATTGTGATAGATTAATGAGGGGGGAAAACAAACAATATAATACATTTTAGAATAAGGCTGTAATGTAAGAAAATGTGGAAAATGTCAAGGGGCCTGAATACTTTTTGAATGCACTGTATTACTGCATTCGCGTAACAGACAGTCTCCTTGTGGAGTGCAACAAGAGGCAGGTCGTTATTGCGTTGCTAGTTTACTGTAAGGTTGCAAGATTGGATCCCCCGAGCTGACAAGGTGAATAAGTTGCTAGCTAGCATTAAAATGATCTTATAAAAAACAATCAATCAATATATCATAATCACTAGTTAATTACACATGGTTGATGATATTACTAGATATTATCTAGCGTGTCCTGCATTGCCTATAATCTGACTGAACTCCTTCTATTGGTTGGGAATTTCACACACTAGGATGTGGTATTATCCATCCACGTCTCATGGCTCTATCTTCTCTATCAGTGGATATATATATCTCATGGTGAGGTCTGTGTGATAGACATAATTACGTGATGGGTTCAAGAAATGCATGGGTTGTGAGCGGAAATCTGTTGCAGGACTCATATCATCACACGATCTGACATCTTTCACGTTTCTTACAGATGCGCACACACACACTCACACACACACACACACACACACACAGGTACACCCCCCCCCCCCCCCCCACACACACACACACATTAGTATGCAAGCAAAGATGTTTGGTGGAAAAGTTCTGTAGTAGAGACGAGATGGACAGGATGAGACATACTCACAACTCTCCTGTCTGAGTCATGAGAAAACTAAAGATGGCTTCCAATCATCACACTATCTGACATCAGAAATACCCCCTCCTCCGCCTCCCCCATATTCTGTACCTCTCTGCCCTCACACTGATGGTGTGGAGACATAGGTAACTGTTTGTTGACTGGAACTTATGGCACCTTTCAGATTCCAACCACTTTTATCACCAAGTCATTAGACGTAATAGGAATAATGACACGTTTAGACATCTGGCTTTAAACTCAACATAATCTCAGCACCCAGAAGAACCAAATCAGCTACTTAAATTTGATGTTAAACATTCAATGATGAATGAATTCAATGACGTCAGCCATTGTCACAGAAATCATGTGGTGAACATACCAACATATTGGGGCATACTCCATTCAGATAAATTGTATTGTAATGAATCAATTTTCTTTTTATGACCCCTAGCTAGAGAATGGCCTTTTGGTTTGAGGGAGGGTGAGAGTTCTCTCTAGGGGTGAGGCAAACCCTGAACAAACTACAACACTACCATAGTGGATTTAGAAAAGGCATTTGATAAAGTACGACTGGGATTTATATATAAATGCTTGAATATTTTTTTTTTTTTACATTTGGGTGAGTCTCTTATCCAAGGTAATGTATAGCAACCCCAGGTGTAAAATAGTAAATAATGGCTACTTCTCAGGGAGTTTTGAACTGTCAAGAATAATTAAAGGAGAGTGTCCGTTATTATATCTATTCGTTATGGCCATTTGAAATGGCCATATCTATTACAATCAGATCAAATAAGAGCTTTAGGCGATTATAAATCCAGGGCTTAAAAACAAAGGTGCCCATGTATGACTCAAGTTTTATATTAAGTCCACAAGCTAGATCCCTGCAATGTCTCATTGAAGATCTAGATAACTTTCCTGGCCTGTCTGGACTAAAACCCAATTATGATAAGTGTACCATATTATGTATTGGATCTTTAAAAGACAACTTTTACGTTAACCTGCAGTTGACCTTTAACACAACATCGGCTGATGGTGATGTAGATATGCTTGGTGTTCATATCACAATATATGTAAATGAGCTCTCCTACATGAATTTCAATAGAAAATGTGTAAAAATTGACAAGCTCCTGCAACCATGGAGAGGTCTACCTGTCTATTTAGGTCAACAATGACACTGACAAACTCGTTAGTCATATCTCAGTTTACTCTCTTACTTATGGTGCTGCTTACTCCTGATGGCTTGTTTTTCAAATCATATGAGGAGAAAATATTTTGCTCTATCTGTGACGCTAAACCAGACAAGATAAAGCTTGCCTATCTATATATTGCATTTGAACTGGGAGGGCTGAGATTATTAAATATTAAAGCGTTCAATCTCTCACTCAAAGCTTCAGTTTACAAAAGTTTTACTTAAACCCAAAATGGTTCTCAAGTAGGTTATTGGGGACGGCAGGTGGTTAATGTTGGGCCAGTAACTGAGGGATCAAATCCCTGAGCTGACAAAACATTAAAGATCTGTTTTTCTGCCCCTGAACAAGGCAGTTCACCCACTGTTCCCCTGAACAAGGCAGTTCACCCACTGTTCCCCTGAACAAGGCAGTTCACCCACTGTTCCCCTGAACAAGGCAGTTCACCCACTGTTCCCCTGAACAAGGCAGTTCACCCACTGTTCCCCTGAACAAGGCAGTTCACCCACTGTTCCCCTGAACAAGGCAGTTCACCCACTGTTCCCCTGAACAAGGCAGTTCACCCACTGTTCCCCTGAACAAGGCAGTTCACCCACTGTTCCCCTGAACAAGGCAGTTCACCCACTGTTCCCCTGAACAAGGCAGTTCACCCACTGTTCCCCTGAACAAGGCAGTTCACCCACTGTTCCTTGGTAGGCCCTCATTGTAAATAAGAATTTGTTCTTAACTGATTTTCCTAGTTAAATAAAAATTAAGAAAAGCTCATCCTTTGATTAAAAATAGCCGCTTCTCAATTAAAAATGAAACCTTGTTCAAAGTATCTCTTTTTCAAACAGGAAATACAGAGCTGGTTACAATAGAGCAAATATTACAACAAAAATTATGGTTGAACTCAAATTTACTGGTTGATAAAAGACCTGTATTTTTGGAAAATAAAAGTTTTATTTTATATATATATTATTGTACATTGGAACGGTAGAGTTATGTCTTTCATGGAGTTATCGGAAATGTGTGGGAAGGTCTGCTCAATCCAAGATTACAACCAATTGATTACAGCAGCACACTAGAATATTTTTGGAGGCAAGTGGCAGTGGGAGGAGGTAGAATACTGCTCTTTCTGACCAATATTAAGGATAAAAAATGCCAGAGGAATAAAAATAGAATAAGTATGAATGAAAGTGAAAGTATGGGGGGGGGGGGTCTTGGATGGTTGAGCTTTGGGCCAGTGGCCTGAGAGATCGCTAGTTCGGGTCCCCCGAGTCACTGGGTGAAGGACTTGTCGATGTGCCCTTGAGCGGTGCACTTGACCTGATGAGAGCATCTGATGAATGACTAAAATGTCATGTAAATGTTGACTGGCTTCAATGCAGGTGGATTGTATGTTTTAAAATTCTATTAAAAAATGTATTAAAAAACACTACCAAGGATGGGGAAGCCCTCTTACCCCCGATGTCATACCCATATTGTCTGTATGACCTTTAATATCTTTCTATCGCTGTGGTTTACCCATAGGACCTTTATTTTCCTCTCAAGGTGACCATGTAAATCTATGTAGACTTTCACTGGTAACCACAGTGACTCAGACCTGTCTGGGCCTCTCCACCCTAGTCTCTTATCTGCAATTCGAAGGATCTCGTTATTTCACCCAGAGAAAAGATAGTCACCACAGCTAGCCTAATCACAGTGACTGACAGCTCTATGGGCCTTTCTACTCTGCTGTGTTATCTCCTACTTCACTGATGATGATGATGATATCTGTGGATTGACAATACCAATGAAACTATGATGTCACCTTTAGCCAATACCAGACATCCTCAATTGAGAAGAGCGGCTGTGCTATTTCTGCTGTGCTGTGAGAATGAACATGGTGGCACAGTGATGCATCAGAAATTGCACCCTATTCCCTATATAGTGCACTACATTTGACCAACACCCATTTGGGACACAACCCATATCTCTGGCTTAGAGCCAGGCTATATAGTTACTGTAGGCCTACTTCATGCCTCCATAGAAGGCAGACCTGGGTTTAAATAGTATTAGTATAATTTAATATATTTTATCTGTGCTTGATTGATCTTGCCTGGCTCAATGGACTGATATACTGCAACGCTTACCTAAACCCCTCCCATCTGGCATTCTAGGCAGGCCAGGGCAAACGCTCCTTACTATTTTAGTTATTTAGAATAATATTTGAACCCACTACCACTACACGGACATATTAGTGAATTAATGTAATCATTCTAGACTTGGTTATGGGCCTGGGCATGCATGAGTGATAAGCAATTATATAGCAACTCTGAGGGCAAATGAAATTGGCGTAAACACATCACAACAGAAACACATGAACACAGAACGACTGGCTGGTAACAGCTAGAGATGGAAGGCTGGGAGAGGGGAGAATTTAATCATCATTTGTAATGGAAAAAATAATGAATAAAACATGTCATTTATTAGAGCATACTAATGGACACATACAGTACATGCATATGATTTAAAGTACAGGAAATGTAGATGTAGTATCAACTTCAGTGTGTACTCTTCATATGAGATACAGTCAGACTCATGGAGGAGATGTGTGAGTGGATCTAGTGCAAATGAAAACATCTCTTAAGTTCTGACAGGAAACCTGATTTAAACAGCAGACATAACCATCTCATCTCTCATCTCTGCTTCCCAAATGGCACCCTATTCCCTATATAGGCCCTGGTAGAAGTAGTGCTCTGTAAAAGGAATAGGGTACCATTGGAACACTGCCATGTGTCCTGACCAGGTTCATGAACCATGCAATAATCAAAGATAATATAGACGGCAGCTGTTCGGATTCCTTTATCATTCAAATTATGCAATTGGAATTAGGTTACGGTTAGGGTTAGTTTTTCAAATCTAGGCCCAACAGAAAATTCAACGAAGAAAGTAAATCTAACCCACGAGAGCTGTCACCATCTCCACATAGCATCAGAAGTGTGGCTGAGATGGTAGTCTCTGATAAGGTGTCATGGAGAGAGACCTCAGACACTCTACTTCACATAGTGTATTATTAGTATGCTTCTCCTCGCACACTAGAGACGACTGAGAAACCCCACAGCTCTTCACTGGAAGGTTCATTTTACACCTGCAAGACTGACAGCTTGGGTGCATCCCAAATGACATCCTATTCCCTATATTGTGCACTAGTTTTGACCAGGGACCATAGGGTGCCATTTCAGACACAGTCCCAGTGTGCAACTTGCCGGATCTGTGAAGTGCTGATGGTGGTTGGAGGATGCCTAGAGTCATTTCATGGTAGATTTGTCTATTTGGCAGATGTGCAATATGGTTTCAAGCATGCTTGGCCTGCTTCAAGCAGACTTGAGAGGCACAGCAAAAGTCTGTCTGTGCAACCAGATAAATATAGTACCATCTTATCTTGGGGAGGCAGGTAACCTAGTGGTTAGAGCGTTGGGCCAGTAACCGAAAGGTTGCTGGATTGAATCCCAGAGCTGACATGGTAAAAATCTGTCCTGCCCCTGAACAAGGCTGTTCCTAGGCCGTCATTGTAAAAAATAATTTGTTCTTAACTGAAAAGGTTCAAAACATAAAAAATAAAAATATCCCATTGAGGACCACCACTTCCTTTTGTAGCCTATAACTCAAGGTGCATCTCTGGGTCATCTTCAAAACTCCTCCACAAAACATTGTACAACCTATATTTACTTTTTTGCTCTTTTGCAAACCAGTATTTCTACTTCCACATCATCATCTGCACATCTATCACTTCAGTGTTAATTTGCTAAATTGTAATTACTTCGCTACTATTGGCCTATTTATTGCCTTACCTCCTTACTCCATTTGCACACACTGTATAGGGATTTTTCTATTGTGTTATTGACTGTACATGTGTTTATGTGTAACTCTGTGTTGTTGTTTGTGTTGAACTGCTTTGCTTTATCTTGAACAGGTCACAGTTGCAAATGAGAACTTGTTCTCAACTGGCCTAACTGGTTAAATAAAGGTGAAATACATTTTTTTATATAAAAAAATATATGTTTAAACTACCTATCAGAGCCTATATTTGATGAAAGCACAGTCCATAGCTTTGCCAGTGCAAGATCGGGATCACCATGTGCACCGGCACTCTAAAAAGACATCTGCTGGTCTGGAATGAGAGAGCAGCAGTTCTTAACATCTTTAATAGGTTTTATTTTAACAAGTCAAAATGTTGTTAACATACATGGTCCTGGACACAACAACATGAAACTATCTATCATAATCCTAGCCTAGAGGTTAGAGCGTTGGACAAGTAACCGAAAGGTTGCAAGATCGAATCCCCAAGCTGACAAGGTAACCCACCATTCCTAGGCAGTCATTGAAAATAAGAATGTGTTCTTAACTGACTTGCCTAGTTTAATAAATTTCAAATAAATAAATATATGAACGAATATCACCCCTGATCTGTGGTGGTGATGATGATGATGATGAGGATGATACTGTGTTTTTCTAGATCTCTCCGAATCAGAGCCTTGTGTCTGGGCTGTTTCAGTGACATCACGGTTTCTGTACGTCCTCTCACAACAACTTCCTGTTTGATTGCCATAAAAAGCATTAATGTTGCTGATCTCTGCCATTCTCACTTCACACATTCTAAAGGGACTGAGAGAAATAGAGAGAAAGAGAGTAATAGACAGAGAACCAGAGATCACAGTATGAAAATAATGAAGTCAGCCGTTGTTGTCATTGTGTTTCTCAACATGCTGCATCGCTGTCTGAGCAACAACTTACGCACAGAGATCCTGAATGACTTGAGTAACCTCACTCCGGAGAACTTCACTTATGTAAGTATGCATTAATAGGCTTAGTAATGTTCTTATCACTGGTAGTTAGTTGTGCCACAAATAGTATCATATTTTCTAAATACTTTTGACCAAAGCAGTGCACTATATGGGTAAAAGGGTCCCATTTGGGACACACTTTTGGAGTTGAGCTCAAAGTTAAGCTCACCGACAGTAGTTATCCATGTAAAGAGTTGGGTAGTGAGTTCTATACTGTTGTGTCTTTGGCTATGCCGGATTAAGTGATATGACATGCTATTCTATAAAATCCTTTCTCTGTAATTAATATTACCTGATTAAGCTAATCATGTAAATGTAATTAACTAGAGAGTCGGGGCACCATGAAAGAGTGTTTATAGAGCTGTTATCTTCCGAATAAACTCTGAAAGACCTAGTAATATTTTACATAAACAGCAGTCAATATTAATTGTCACCTTATTTCAGTCTCATCTGAAAGTTTTAAATTCTTGGTTATCTTCACGAAACCTGGCTAACAAGTTGAATCAGCAATATAAAATTGGGTATAATTATTTATTTACTAAATACCTAACTAATCACAAAGAATTACATATACACAGAATAGATCATACATTGATTACTAATTATGTCCTACAAGAAAACGTCCCTGGTGGATGATACCTGTATGACGGCTGGTTACACAAAGAGAGGGGGTTGGGCTTGAATGAAAGCGCGGGAGGACTGAAGAACAAAGGGAGAAGCTGTACTATCGTAAATACAGAATCTTATGCATTCTAAATAACCGCCCATTTGGAAAAGGAAAATGCAATAAATATTTACTCTGAGCTGCGCTTAGAGGTTGGTCGTAGATGCTGGCCGTGTTGCCCTTGTCCCTCGTCTTCCTTGTCCCTTTAAGAGTGTCTCTTGGTAAATTGGATACTTAGCAGTGTCGTGTTGTTTGTTAGAAGATAACCTTTGTCCGTCATTTCCTTGCCCATGTATACAGCGGCCGCTGCTAACTCAACGGCTAGGAGGTATCGCTTATGTAGTGAATCAGAGTTCAAAGTCCATACCATTCGCAACCAAAGCTCACGCTGAGGTTGGCTTAGTTCTGTAGTTATTATCTGAATCCTTCTGACATCGGACCGTCGCCCTAATGTACCCGGAACAGCAAGTTATTTAACGCAGAGGCTGCAGGCCTCGCATACTCGGAACAGGAAGTTATATTTTCGTAAAGGGCTTTTATAGTGGCGGGAGAGATGGGTGTATTTCATAGTTTATAACCCATGTCTCTTCACAGGGGCGGGCCACTGAGTGAGCAGAGCTTCACAAATAGTTTAATTTAACCATTTAATAACTATAATGTGTAGACTTTCCACGACACAGTTTGTCATCCTATCATTAATAAGAATGTCTCAGATGACAACCAAACTGACATCATATTCATTAAGTACCAACGCATATTTTCAACTGGTTGGATTACCGAAAAATGGTTCCTTTCCCCCCAGCTTTTGAAGTTCCCCGACTCTCTATGTTTAACAAAGGCTTTTCAAGAATCCTTCAGTAGAGTCAAGAGAGGAAAGGGAGGAACATATTTATGGGGGGTCATAAACCTTACCCACAGGCCAACGTCATGACAATACTATGTGCATCATCGTGGCTAGTCACAAACCGCACGGCATTGGTTCAACGAGAGATGTTATCGAAAGTCAATAAATACACAGAGACCGTGAGATGATTGGTGGAGTCGTAATATACTGTTATTCTGAATGTAGCCTGTGTCTATCTTATACTGTTTTTCTTCCATCATACAGCCAAAGCAGTACCGAGTACCAGCATCACAAATGCGGGAGAAAGCAGTAAGTCATCTATCCTTCATCAACACGCACACACACCCACGTCTGTGGTGTATGCGTAACTTCCAACTGTTGTCTGAACTGCGGTCTGATCAAGTCTCCTCATGTGTTACTTGCAGTGTGAGTGCCAGGGGATGTTTGCCACTGGGCTGAAGCATGTGGTCAACAAGGTGAAGGCCCGGACCGAGGAACACAAACCACTTCTGAACAGACTACAAAAGAACATCCAGGCTCTGCCTCAGAAATCTACCCCTAAGGTGAGTTTCTGAACACTGTTTTACACACAGCTTAGTGAAGTGTTTTGGACAGGTCAGTCCCTATGGGCCCTGGTCAAAAGTAGTGCACTATATAGGGAATAGGGTGCCATTTGCATCTGTATAATACACACTCTCTGTATGCATCCTAAATGGCACCCTGTTCCCTATATAGTGCACTGCTTTTGACCAGTGCCAATAGGAATAAAGTGCCATTTGGGACTTTTGTTACTGTTTGGCAGACTTTAGCATTCAGTTCAGGTCCAGCTATGGCACAGTTCTGCTCACTCTACTTGTGCAGGTAGAAGTTGGTTCAGGGCACCGAATGCTGCGTACTAATGGCTCAATTCTTTCTATTTTTAAGGAGGCCAGTATCTGCCCCATGAAGAGCAAGTCGCTGCTAACCCGTCCGCCGAATACTATTGTTCTAATGGCTTACAGATATTTCCTCAAGAACCTGAACGAAAAGGAATGTTAGAGAGATACTACCGTAGAGATAATTCGATTATCTCTATATATTATAGAATGATCTCTTCTGGTAATATGGCCCATAAATACGCTGCATCTCTCTTTGTGTAATATGGCCCATAAATACGCTGCATCTCTCTTTGTGTAATATGGCCCATAAATACGCTGCATCTCTCTTTGTGACAGAAGTAATGATTTATTTATAGACCATTCTCAGGTTTAGGTTGTTCATGTATTTTTTGATGTACTACTTATTGATTGGATCACTCAGTTTTTATTGAAATGTATTAAAAAATTGAGTTATTTAAAAAAAATGTATTTAAACAAACATATTTATTTGTTAAATTATTACTTTTAAATGACGTCTTAAAGATTACAGTCAGTGTTCTTCCCATGGCTGTTTGTAGTCAGACTAAAAATGTTTGCTTGATAGACGGTACTATGTACTTCTATCATGAAAAGCATAATTGTTCTCAAATAAGATAATTTTATATTGAAATACAGAATGTTTCACATGAATGTACTAATTTTATACGTATTGATTATGTATTTATTCTATGCTGGTTGAATGTGAATGAATCCTACATTTTATACTGTAAAGAACTTACATCAGTGATGTGCGATCAACTGTATTTTTCTTATAGAAAATAAATCAATATTTTTCAAAACTTTGCCTCATGAGTAATATCAAACTAAAGATATCTGTACGGAGGACAGGAGTTTGATCCTTCAAACACGACTGAGGTGTCCAGGGTTCATTTGTCCCTATCTGGAGAGATAGTCTACAGGAACAGGTAGCATGTCATTTGAGCCAGTGGCGCCTGGCCTTATAGACTTCTACCCACATCCAAAAGATGGTGAGATCTTATCTCCTATGTTTAGTCTCACTATCTGAAGAGGGCGAGGATTCACAGTTCGCACAAATGCACACACACATTTGCGGTAAGACATCGCAAACAACTTTTTGTGAACTGTGTTGTTGTCATGCTTTGAATAATTCCACCAAAGATCTTGAATATTTTAACTCTGTAGAGGAGTACAGGAAGACCAACATGGGGGTTGCGTCTCAAATACAACATGTTCCCTATTTAGTGGACTATATTTGACAAGGGCCCATAGGGAAGATGATACCATTTGGCATGCGTATGTGGTAGGGGTTCAGAGCAGGTTTATCATGTCTGCTTTTACATTCCTCTGTCAGTTTGTTTGACAGTCTTTAAACTTCTGTTGTGTGTGTGTGTGTTGTGTTTAAATGTTGTGTGTGTTATATGTCTCACTCTGATTCACTTATTCTCTGTACTGTATCTATCACTCCAGTGTTTAATTGCTATATTGTAATTATTTCTCCACTATTACCTATTTATTGCCTTACCTCCCTTATCTTACCTCATTTGCACACACTGTATATGAACTCTATTTTGTAATTATTGACTGTATCTTTGTTTATTCCATGTGTAACCCTGTGTTGTTTATGTTGCACTGCTTTGCTTTGTCTTGGCCAGGTCGCAGTTGTAAATGACAACTTGTTCTCAACTGGCCAACCTGGTTAAATAAAGGTGAAATAAAAAATCTCCACCACCTTATCTATAACCTCACAATGACCTTTCACCACTGAGTCAGACCACTGCTTTGATGCTCACTCAGCACTCAGCCAGGTCTACTATCCTCTCTATAGCAGCACTCAGCCAGGTCTACTATCCTCTCTATAGCAGCACTCATCCAGGTCTACTATCCTCTCTATAGCAGCACTCAGCCAGGTCTACTATCCTCTCTATAGCAGCACTCATCCAGGTCTACTATCCTCTCTATAGCAGCACTCAGCCAGGTCTACTATCCTCTCTATAGAAGTACTCAGCACTCAGCCAGGTCTACTATCCTCTCTATAGCAGCACTCAGCCAGGTCTACTATCCTCTCTATAGAAGCACTCAGCCAGGTTTACTATCCTCTCTATAGAAGCACTCAGCCAGGTCTACTATCCTCTCTATAGAAGCACTCAGCACTCAGCCAGGTCTACTATCCTCTCTATAGAAGCACTCGGCGTTCAGCCAGGTCTACTATCCTCTCTATAGCAGCACTCAGCCATGTCTACTATCCTGTCTATAGCAGCACTCTGCCAGGTCTACTATCTTCTATATGTAATCACTCAGCCAGGTTACTATCTTCTCTATATCAGCATTCAGCACTCAGACAGGTCTACTATCCTCTCTATAGCAGCACTCAGCCAGGTCTACTATCCTCTCTATAGCAGCACTCATCCAGGTCTACTATCCTCTCTATAGCAGCACTCAGCCAGGTCTACTATCCTCTCTATAGCAGCACTCATCCAGGTCTACTATCCTCTCTGTAGCAGCACTCAGCCAGGTCTACTATCCTATATATAGCAGCACTCTGCCAGGTCTACTATCCTCTCTATGTAAGCACTCAGCCAGGTCTACTATCATCTCTATAGCAGCACTCATCCAGGTCTACTATCCTCTCTATAGCAGCACTCAGCCAGGTCTACTATCCTCTCTATAGCAGCACTCATCCAGGTCTACTATCCTCTCTATAGAAGTACTCAGCACTCAGCCAGGTCTACTATCCTCTCTATAGCAGCACTCAGCCAGGTTTACTATCCTCTCTATAGAAGCACTCTGCCAGGTCTACTATCCTCTCTATATCAGCATTCAGCACTCAGTCAGGTCTACTATCCTCTCTATAGAAGCACTCAGCACTCATCCAGGTCTACTATCCTCTCTATAGCAGCACTCAGCCAGGTCTACTATCCTCTCTATAGCAGCACTCAGCCAGGTCTACTATCCTCTCAAAATAAGCACCCAGCCAGGTCTACTATCCTCTCTATAGCAGCACTCAGCCAGGTATACTATCCTATATATAGCAGCACTCTGCCAGGTCTACTATCCTCTCTATGTAAGCACTCTGCCAGATCTACTATCCTCTCTATAGCAGCATCATTCAGCACTCAGCCAGGTCTACTATCCCCTCTCTATAAAAGCACTCAGCACTCATCCAGGTCTACTATCCTCTCTATAGCAGCACTCAGCCAGGTCTACTATCCTCTCTATAGAAGCACTCAGCACTCAGCCAGGTCTACTATCCTCTCTATAGAAGCACTCGGCGTTCAGCCAGGTGTACTATCCTCTCTATAGCAGCACTCAGCCATGTCTACTATCCTGTCTATAGCAGCACTCTGCCAGGTCTACTATCTTCTATATGTAAGCACTCAGCCAGGTTACTATCCTCTCTATATCAGAATTCAGCACTCAGACAGGTCTACTATCCTCTCTATAGCAGCACTCAGCCAGGTCTACTATCCTCTCAAAATAAGTACCCAGCCAGGTCTACTATCCTCTCTATAGCAGCACTCAGCCAGGTCTACTATCCTCTCAAAATAAGTACCCAGCCAGGTCTACTATCCTCTCTATAGCAGCACTCAGCCAGGTATACTATCCTCTATATAGCAGCACTCTGCCAGGTCTACTATCCTCTCTATATCAGCATTCAGCACTCAGCCAGGTCTACTATCCTCTCTATAGAAACACTCAGCACTCATCCAAATTCATTGAAATGTACAGCTGTGTGTCATCCACATAGCAGTGAAAGTTAACATTATGTTTTCGAATAACATCCCCAAGAGGTAAAATATATAGTGAAAACAATAGTGGTCCTAAAACGGAACCTTGAGGAACACCGACATTTACAGTTGATTTGTCAGAGGACAAACCATTCACAGAGACAAACTGATATCTTTCCGACAGATAAGATCTAAACCAGGCCAGAACTTGTCCGTGTAGACCAATTTGGGTTTCCAATCTCTCCAAAAGAATGTGGTGATCGATGGTATCAAAAGCAGCACTAAATTCTAGGAGCACGAGGACAGATGCAGAGCCTCGGTCCGATGCCATTAAAATGTCATTTACCACCTTCACAAGTGCCGTCTCAGTGCTATGATGGGGTCTAAAACCAGACTGAAGCATTTCGTATACATTGTTTGTCTTCAGGAAGGCAGTGAGTTGCTGCGCAACAGCCTTTTCTAAAATTTTTGAGAGGAATGGAAGATTCGATATAGGCCGATAGTTTTTTATATTTTCTGGGTCAAGGTTTGGCTTTTAGTGAGTTTGGTACACATCCGGTGGATAGAGAGCCGTTTATTATGTTCAACATAGGAGGGCCAAGCACAGGAAGCAGCTCTTTCAGTAGTTTAGTTGGAATAGGGTCCAGTATGCAGCTTGAAGGTTTAGAGGCCATGATTATTTTCATCATTATGTCAAGAGATATAGTACTAAAACACTTGAGCGTCTCTCTTGATCCTAGGTCCTGGCAGAGTTGTGCAGACTCAGGACAATGGAGCTTTGAAGGAATACGCAGATTTAAAGAGGAGTCCGTAATTTGCTTTCTAATAATCATAATCTTTTCCTCAAAGAAGTTCATGAATTTATCACTGCTAAAGTGAAAGTCATCCTCTCTTGGGGAATGCTGCTTTTTAGTTAGCTTTGCGACAGTATCAAAAAGGAATTTCGGATTGTTCTTATTTTCCTCAATTAAGTTAGAAAAATAGGATGATCGAGCAGTAGTAAGGGCTCTTCGGTACTGCATGGTACTGTCTTTCCAAGCTAGTCGGAAGACTTCCAGTTTGGTGTGGCGCCATTTCCGTTCCAATTTTCTGGAAGCTTGCTTCAAAGCTCGGGTATTTTCTGTGTACCAGGGAGCTAATTTCTTATGAGAAATGTTTTTAGTTTTTAGGGGTGCAACTGCATCTAGGGTATTGCGCAAGGTTAAATTGAGTTCCTCAGTTAGGTGGTTAACTGATTATTGTCCTCTGGCGTCCTTGGGTAGACAGAGGGAATCTGGAAGGACATCAAGGAATCTTTGTGTTGTCTGTGAATTTATAGCACGACTTTTGATGTTCCTTGGTTGGGGTCTGAGCAGATTATTTGTTGCAATTGCAAACGTAAGAAAATGGTTGTCCGATAGTCCAGGATTATGAGGAAAAACATTAAGATCCACAACATTTATTCCATGGGACAAAACTAGGTCCAGAGTATGACTGTGACAGTAAGTGGGTCCAGAGACATGTTGGACATAACCGACTGATTTGATGATGGCTCCGAAAGCCTTTTGGAGTGGGTCTGTGGACTTTTCCATGTGAATATTAAAGTCACCAAAGATTAGAATATTATCTGCTATGACTACAAGGTCCGATAGGAATTCATGGAACTCAGTGAGGAACGCTGTATATGGCCCAGGAGGCCTGTAAACAGTAGCTATAAAAAGTGATTGAGTAGGCTGCATAGATTTCATGACTAGAAGCTCAAAAGACGAAAACGTCTTTTTTTTTTTGTAAATTGAAATTTGCTATCGTAAATGTTAGCAACACCTCCGCCTTTGCGGGATGCACGGGGGATATGGTCACTAGTGTAGCCAGGAGGTGAGGCCTCATTTAACACAGTAAATTCATCAGGCTTAAGCCATGTTTCAGTCAGGCCAATCACATCAAGATTATGATCAGTGATTAGTTCATTGACTATAATTGCCTTTGAAGTAAGGGATCTAACATTAAGTAGCCCTATTTTGAGGTGTGAGGTATCATGATCTCTTTCAATAATGACAGGAATGGAGGTGGTCTTTATCCTAGTGAGATTGCTAAGGCGAACACCGCCATGTTTAGTTTTGCCCAACCTAGGTCGAGGCACAGACACGGTCTCAATGGTGATAGCTGAGCTGACTACACTGACTGTGCTAGTGGCAGACTCCACTATGCTGGCAGGCTGGCTAACAGCCTGCTGCCTGGCCTGCACCCTATTTCATTGTGGAGCTAGAGGAGTTAGAGCCCTGTCTATGTTGGTAGATAAGATGAGAGCACCCCTCCAGCTAGGATGGAGTCCGTCACTCCTCAGCAGGTCAGGCTTGGTCCTGTTTGTGGGTGAGTCCCAGAAAGAGGGCCAATTATTAACAAATTCTATCTTTTGGTAGGGGCAGAAAACAGTTTTCAACCAGCGATTGAGTTGTGAGACTCTGCTGTAGAGCTCATCACTCCCCCTAACTGGGAGGGGGCCAGAGACAATTACTCGATGCCGACACATCTTTCTAGCTGATTTACACGCAGAAGCTATGTTGCACTTGGTGATCTCTGACTGTTTCATCCTAACATCGTTGGTGCAGACGTGGATAACAATATCTCTATACTCTCTACACTCGCCAGTTTTAGCTTTAGCCAGCACCATCTTCAGATTAGCCTTAACGTCGGTAGCCCTGCCCCCCGGTAAACAGTGTATGATCGCTGGATGATTCGTTTTAAGTCTAATACTGCGGGTAATGGAGTCGCCAATGACTAGAGTTTTCAATTTGTCAGAGCTAATGGTGGGAAGCTTCGGCGTCTCAGACCCCGTAACGGGAGGAGTAGAGACCAGAGAAGACTTGGCCTCTGACTCCGACTCGCTGCTTAATGGGGAAAACCGGTTGAAAGTTTCTGTCGGCTGAATGAGCGACACCGGTTGAGCGTTCCTACAGCATTTCCTTCCAGAAACCGTGAGAAAGTTGTCCGGCTGCGGGGACTGTGCCAGGGGATTTATACTACTATCTGTACTTACTGGTGGCACAGACGCTGTTTCATCCTTTCCTACACTGAAATTGCCTAACGATTGCGTCTGAAGCTGGGCTTGTAGCACAGCTATCCTCGCCGTAAGGCGATCGTTCTCCTGTATATTATGAGTACAGCGACTGCAATTAGAAGGCATCATGTTAATGTTACTACTTAGCTTCGGCTGTTGGAGGTCCTGACGAACCGTGTCCAGATAAAGCGTCCGGAGTGAAAAAGTTGAGGAAAAAAAACAAAAATATAAACGGTAATTAAAAAGTTGTCAGGTAGCAAAATAGGTTGGCAACTATCCTACTATCCTATCTATAGAAGCACTCAGTCAGGTCTACTATCCGCTCTATAGAAGCACTCATCCAGGTCTACTATCCTCTCTATAGAAGCACTCTGCCAGGTCTACTATCCTCTCTATAGAAGCACTCAGCCAGGTCTACTATCCTCTATATAAGTACTCAGTCAGGTCTACTATCCTCTCTATATTAGCATTCAGCACTCAGCCAGGTCTACTGTCCTCTCTATAGCAGCATTCAGCCAGGTCTACTATCCTCTCTATATCAGCATTCAGCACTCGGCCAGGTCTACTGTCCTCTCTATAGCAGAATTCAGCACTCAGCCAGGTCTACTATCCTCTCAATAGCAGCATTCAGTCAGGTCTACTATCCTCTTTATAGCAGCATTAAGCACTCAGCCAGGTCTACTATCCTCTATATAGAAGCACTCTGCCAGGTCTACTATCCTCTCTATATCAGCATTCAACACTCAGCCAGGTCTACTATCCTCTCTATACCAGCACTCAGCCAGGTCTACTATCCTCTAGATAGAAGTGGTGTGTCATTGAAAGTGGAACCATAGAACATTTTAATTCCTCCCCACCTGCCACAGCAATTGCTGGAGTGGAACATTTGGATGTCAATGTACACTGTATCTACAATAGTATGTGGACACCCCTTCAAGTTAGTTGATTTGTCTATTTCAGCCACACCTGTTGCTGACAGGTGTATTAAATCTAGCACACAGACATGCAATCTCCATTAACAAACACTGACCTTAGATTGGTCCGTACTCAAGAGCTCAGTGACATTCAACGTGGCACCGTCATAGGATTCCACCTTTCCAACAAGTCATTTTGTCAAACTTCTGCCCTGCTAGAGCTGCCCCGGTCAACTGTAAGTGCTGTTATTGTGAAGTGGAAACATCTAGGAGCAACATCGGCTTAGCAGCAAAGTGGTAGGCCTCACAAGCTCTCAGAACGGGACTTCCGAGTGCTGAAGCACGTAATGAGTAAAAATCATCTGTTGTCGGTTGCAACACTCACTACTGAGTTCCAAACTGCCTCTGGAAGCAATGTCAGGACAATAACTGTTTGTCTGGAGCTTCATGAAATGGGTTTCCATGGCCGAGCAGATTCACACAAGCCTAAGATCACCATGCCCAATGGTAAGCGTCAGCTGGAGTGGTGTAAAGCGCTCTGCCATATGATCATGTAGTGTATTTATTCACTCATATTTTGAGGTAAGGTTGTAATAGTGTAATAGTATTGATATTGATTGCTAGTAAAGCTTAGAAATGAAGGATCAATGCTGATGAAAGACAATCGCTTATTTATTAAGTCAGTCTGAGCCTTGGTGTTCAATAAGAAATCGTGAACGATTTCACACGGAATATGAATCAAAGACAGCTAAGACGTCCTCTAATACATTAATTTCCATGGAGCCTCGTTCTTTCAAGACAACAAAGGGAGTCAATGCTTCATTTTCACTTCATTTTCAGCGAAAGGTCGCTGGGTTGAATCTCTGAGCCAACTAGGTGAAAAATCTGTCAATGTGCCCTTGAGAAAGGCGCGTAACCTCATAGAATTAGGAATTATAATACTAGAATGTACACAAACCTTGTTATGATGGGATTAAGGTCAGCCATTTTGGTCAGGGAGTTAAGTCAACCATGGTTTGCCAGTGCTGTAAAATTAATTGCTTAATTATTAAGTCAGCCTGAGCTGACGATGGCGCCGGAGGGTAGGGCTGCCGTCTTATCGGCTCTCAAACAATCATTCTATTTTGTTTGTTTTTTCGCATTGTTCGTAATAATGTTGCTGCTACCGTCTCTTATGACCGAAAAGAGCTTCTGGACATCAGAAATGGGATTACTCACCTCAAATTGGACGAGGAGTTCTTCTTCAATGAGTCAGACGCGAGCGACATACTGATGACACCCGACCAGGCCCTGATCCCTGTGATTCGCTGGAAAAGGAAACAGAGATTTTGTGGCAAAAGATCCAGGTGCCTTGCGAGGATCAGGCGACGAGTGGCTAATCTTCCCTTGCCTTCCATTCTGCTAGCTAACGTTCAATCGCTGGAAAATAAATTAAACGAACTGAAAGCACGCATATCCTACCAACGGGACATTATAATCTGTTAAATCTTATGTTTCACCGAGTCTTGGCTGAACGACGACATTAAGAACATACAGCTGTCGGGTTATACACTCTATCGGCAGGACAGAACAGCAGCCTCTGATAAGACACTGGGCGGGGGCCTATGCATGTATGTAAACAACAGGTGGTGCACGATATCTAAGGAAGTCTCAAAGTTTTGCTCGCCTGAGGTAGATTATCTCATGATAAACTGTAGACCACACTATCTACCTAGAGAGTTTTCATCTGTATTTTTCGTAGCTGTCTACATACCACCACAGAGCAAAGTTGGCACTAAAACCGCACTCAATGATCTGTATTCTTCCATAAGCAAACAGGAAAACGCTCACCCCTGGTGGCCGGGGACTTTAATGCAAGGAAACTTAAATCAGTTTTATCAAATTTCTATCAGCATGTTAAATGTGCAACCAGAGGGGGAAAAAAAATTCTAGACCCCCTTTACTCCACACACAGAGACAAATACAAAGCTTTCCCTCACCTTCCATTTGGCAAATCTGACCATAATTATATCCTCCTGATTCCTGCTTACAAGCAAAAATTAAAAACAGGAAGCACCAGTCACTCGGTCTATAAAAAAGTGGTCAGATGAAGCAGATGCTAAACTACAGGGCTGTTTTGCTATCACAGACTGGAATATGTTCCGGGATTCTTCCGACGGCATTGAGGAGTACACCACTTCAGTCACTGGCTTTGTCAATAAGTGCATTGAGGACGTCATCCCCACAGTGACTGTACCGTACATACCCCAACCAGAAGCCATGGATTACAGCCAACATTCGCACCGAGCTAAAGGGCAGAGCTGCCGCTTTCAAGGAGCAGGACTCTAACCCGGAAGCTTATAAGAAATCCCGCTATGCCCTCCTACGAACCATCAAACAGGCAAAGCGTCAATACAGAACTAAGATTGAATTGTACTACACCCGCTCCGACGCTCGTCGGATGTGGCAGGGCTTGCAAACTATTATAGACTAAAAAGGGAAGCACAACAAAGAGCTGCCCAGTGACACAAGCCTACCAGACAAGCTAAATAACTTCTATGCTTGCTTCGAGGCAAGTAACACTGAAACATGCATAAGAGCATCCGCTGGTCCGGATGACTGTGTGATCACGCTCTTCGCAGCCGATGTGAGTAAGACCTTTTAACAGGTCAACATTCACAAGGCCGCTGGGCCAGACGGATTACCAAGACGTGTACAGTCGTGGTCAAAAGTTTTGAGAATGACACAAATATTCATTTTCACAAAGGCTGCTGCCTCAGTTTGTATGATGGCGATTTGCATATACTCCAGAATGTTATGAAGAGTGATCAGATGAATTGCAATTAATTGCAAAGTCCCTCTTTGCCATGCAAATGAACTGAATCCCCAAAAAACATTTGCACTGCATTTCAGCCCTGCCACAAAAGGACTAACTGACATCATGTCATCTCATTAACACAGGTGTGAGTGTTGATGAGGACAAGGCTGGAGATCACTCTGTCATGCTGACTGAGTTCAAATAACAGATTGGAAGCTTCAAAAGGAGGATGGTGCTTGGAATCGTTGTTCTTCCTCTGTCAACCATGGTTACCTGCAAGGAAACACGTGCTGTCATCATTTCCTTGCACAGAAAGGAATTCACAGGTAAGGATATTGCTGCCAGTAAGATTGCACCTAAATCAATCATTTATCGAATCATCAAGAACTTCAAGGAGAGCGCTTCAATTGTTGTGAAGAAGGTTTCAGAGCGCCCAAGAAAGTCCAGCAAGTGCTAGGACCGTCTCCTAAAGTTGATTCAGCTGCGGGCGGGATCGCGGCACCACCAGTACATAGCTTGCTCAGGAATGGCAGCAGGCAGATGTGAGTGCATCTGCATGCACAGTGAGGCAAATACTTTTGGAGGATGGCCTGGTGTCAAGAAGGGCAGCAAAGAAACCACTTCTCTCCAGGAATAACATCAGGGACAGACTGATATTCTGCAGAAGGTACAGGGATTGGACTGCTGAGGTGCATCCGGAAAAAAAGCTTGTCCGGAGAAGACAAGGTGAGCGCTACCATCAGTCCTGTGTCATGCCAACAGTAAAGCATCCTGAGACCATTCATGTTGCTTCTTAGCCAAGGGAGTGGCTCACAATTTTGCCTAAGAACACAGCCATGAATAAAGAATGGTACCAATACATCCTCCGAGAGCAACTTCTCCCAACCATCCAGGAACAGTTTGGTGACAAACAATGCCTTTTCCAGCATGATGGAGCACCTTGTTATAAGGCAAAAGTGATAACTAAGTGACTCGGGGAACAAAAAAAATGATATTTTGGGTCCATGGCCAGGAAACTCCCCAGACATTAATCGAATTGAGAACTTGTGGTCAATCTGTCACGAGTCCGACCAAGGGTGTTTCTCTTTCCCGGACAGGTGGCGCTCGGCGGTCGTCGTCACCGGCCTATTAGCTGCCACTGATTGTTTTTCCTCCCCCTCCTTGTATGTTGAGTGGTAGCACCTGTGGATGTTTAATTAGTTTGTCTTTATTAGACAGCCGGCCCGCCTGGTTGTTGTGCGGGATTATTTCTATGTAACCTTCGGCTCTGTGGTATAGGCACGTGTTAGTGCCCGGTCGGGATTGTTTCCCATTGTACATTTTGATTCCCTGTGTTTTGGGAACGTAACGTTTTTGTGAGCACCCTGTGGTGCGTTGGTGCGATTAAAAGACACGCAGCATTGAACTCTCTGTCTCCTGCATTTGACTCCACACCCACGACACCCGGAGCATTACACAATCCTCAAGAGACGGGTGGACAAACAAAAACCCACAAATTCTGACAATCTCCAAGAATTTATTATGCAAGAATGGGTTTCCATCAGTCAGGATGTAGCCCAGAAGTTAATTGACAGCATGCCAGGACAGATTGCAGAGGTCTTGAAAAAGAAAAGGTCAACACTGCAAATATTGACTCTTTGCTTCAACTTCATGTAATTGTCAATAAAAGCCTTTGACACTTATGAAATGCTTGTAATTATACTTCAGTATTCCATAGTAACATCTGATAAAAATATCTAAAGACACTGAAGCAGCAAACTTTGTGGAAATTAATATTTGTGTCATTCTCCAAACTTTTGGCCATGACTGTACTCCGAGCACGCGCTGACCAACTGGCAATTGTCTTCACTGACACTTTCAACTACTCCCTGACCCAGTCTGTAATGCCTACATGTTTCAAGCAGGCCACCATAGTCCCTGTGCCCAAGAACATTAAGGTAACCTGCCGAAATGACTAGCGACCTGTAGCACTCACGTTTGTAGCCATGAAATGCTGGTCATGGCTCACATCAACACCATTATCCCAGACAGTTTTAGAGGAAACTATGCATTTTTCAAATTAACTGCTAATATGCTGTCGTGGAAATTTCCTCTATTTACCAAATCATGAGAGCAAACCACACACAAGTCAGAGTTAGTTATCACAAAAGTCCATCTTTAATTATATGAGCTCTATCACAACCCTGTGACTCTCAGATCAATTCAGTGTCTATCAATGAATTCTCTGAGAGTCCCTTACACATTGCAACTGAGATCCTTTATAGCAAAGACACACACATAGCCAGACAGCATAGGCATAATTTATCGTTCAGCTTTGTCTCCTAAACTATGTTCTTTTCTCAAACTCAGAACCATAAACCAATCCTCCATATCAACAGGCATATATCAAATCCATCCTATCTTGACAAGATCACAGAGACACATTGACTGGCACACAGACATTGTGGAGCCAAGAGATACACGCTTGACCTCTCTCCGGCCCAAGCAACTTAGTCTTGACATAGAACAGATACTGCAACCCCGCCACAGTATTATACAAACACATTCTGATGAGAAGTAACTTACAAACATATGATGAATATAAAACATCTTACCTATGTTACCAACTAATTCTGATTATTCGCCAACAATGCCAACATTCCATTCAAACAATGCAGTCAATCCACAGCCAGACACTGGCTGAAATCAGTTGATGACAGGATTTAGACAAGTTGTAATGCAACAAGTACTGATATTGTATCATGTGATAGCACTCACAGCTTTCTAAGAAAACAAAAATGTTGACATTTATGGTCTTTATATTTTATAGGCTATTTATACATATTTTGTACTTACCAGTACCCAGTGTTCGCGGGGTCCGACATGCCAATCAACCTGCTATCTGCCAATCACGGGAATGCCTAGAATGTTCTGATGCTGGGCATCCTGGCGGTTGGCGGAGTGGTGTGGAGGGGGGTTGGTTAGGGGGATGGGGCATTGGAAATTAAGACCAGGTTTAGCCTTTGTTCTCTCTCTTACGCCTGGCCTTCACAAGAGGTCACGATTGGCTTGTGGGTCATCTTTCATTTATTTGGCGTGGGCTACAGCCAAACAGTAGCCTGTGTAAAGTTGGTTTAATAAACCGTCAATTCGTAAACTCCATCCTCTGTCTGGACAATTGTTCCTTTATGATCTAGTCAGGTCATTACAATATTGTTGCACTGTGCGCATCTTCTGCATTTATAGCTACCATTTGGTAGCGGGCGTAAAAGGGCTTGGCTGATTTTATTTTTTGGCCGGCAGTTGGCATGAACCAATTTATTGCGTAAATTGCGACCTCTCCTATACACAATAAATGGTGGATTTTTTAATTCAGCCGGCAAAACTGGGTCCCCGATGAGAAAATATGCCAGTGTTTCTTGACCACACCTCCCACTTTTCGCGAGTTCAAAGTATATGTAGTTGTGAACATTACGGAGTGTTCTTTAGCTTTAGTATATGTAGTTGTGAACATTGCAGAGTGTTCTTTAGTATATGTAGTTGTGAACATTACAGAGTGTTCTTTAGCTTTAGTATATGTAGTTGTGAACATTACAGTGTGTTCTTTAGCTTTAGTATATGCAGTTGTGAACATTACAGAGTGTTCTTTAGTATATGTAGTTGTGAACATTACAGAGTGTTCTTTAGTATATGTAGTTGTGAACATTACAGAGTGTTCTTTAGCTTTAGTATATGTAGTTGTGAACATTACAGAGTGTTCTTTAGTATATGTAGTTGTGAACATTACAGAGTGTTCTTTAGCTTTAGTATATGTAGTTGTGAACATTACAGAGTGTTCTTTAGTATATGTAGTTGTGAACATTACAGAGTGTTCTTTAGCTTTAGTATATGTAGTTGTGAACATTACAGAGTGTTCTTTAGTATATGTAGTTGTGAACATTACGGAGTGTTCTTTAGCTTTAGTATATGTAGTTGTGAACATTACAGAGTGTTCTTTAGCTTTAGTATATGTAGTTGTGAACATTACGGAGTGTTCTTTAGTATACAGTGCCTTGCGAAAGTATTCGGCCCCCTTGAACTTTGCGACCTTTTGCCACATTTCAGGCTTCAAACATAAAGATATAAAACTGTATTTTTTTGTGAAGAATCAACAACAAGTGGGACACAATCATGAAGTGGAACGACATTTATTGGATATTTCAAACTTTTTTAACAAATCAAAAACTGAAAAATTGGGCGTGCAAAATTATTCAGCCCCTTTACTTTCAGTGCAGCAAACTCTCTCCAGAAGTTCAGTGAGGATCTCTGAATGATCCAATGTTGACCTAAATGACTAATGATGATAAATACAATCCACCTGTGTGTAATCAAGTCTCCGTATAAATGCACCTGCACTGTGATAGTCTCAGACGTCCGTCAAAAGCGCAGAGAGCATCATGAAGAACAAGGAACACACCAGGCAGGTCCGAGATACTGTTGTGAAGAAGTTTAAAGCCGGATTTGGATACAAAAAGATTTCCCAAGCTTTAAACATCCCAAGGAGCACTGTGCAAGCGATAATATTGAAATGGAAGGAGTATCAGACCACTGCAAATCTACCAAGACCTGGCCGTCCCTCTAAACTTTCAGCTCATACAAGGAGAAGACTGATCAGAGATGCAGCCAAGAGGCCCATGATCACTCTGGATGAACTGCAGAGATCTACAGCTGAGCTGGGAGACTCTGTCCATAGGACAACAATCAGTCGTATATTGCACAAATCTGGCCTTTATGGAAGAGTGGCAAGAAGAAAGCCATTTCTTAAAGATATCCATAAAAAGTGTTGTTTGCCACAAGCCACCTGGGAGACACACCAAACATGTGGAAGATGTGGAAGAAGGTGCTCTGGTCAGATGAAACCAAAATTGAACTTTTTGGCAACAATGCAAAACGTTATGTTTGGCGTAAAAGCAACACAGCTGAACACACCATTCCCACTGTCAAACATGGTGGTGGCAGCATCATGGTTTGGGCCTGCTTTTCTTCAGCAGGGACAGGGAAGATGGTTAAAATTGATGGGAAGATGGATGGAGCCAAATACAGGACCATTCTGGAAGAAAACCTGATGGAGTCTGCAAAAGACCTGAGACTGGGACGGAGATTTGTCTTCCAACAAGACAATGATCCAAAACATAAAGCAAAATCTACAATGGAATGGTTCAAAAATAAACATATGCAGGTGTTAGAATGGCCAAGTCAAAGTCCAGACCTGAATCCAATCGAGAATCTGTGGAAAGAACTGAAACCTGCTGTTCACAAATGCTCTCCATCCAACCTCACTGAGCTCGAGCTGTTTTGCAAGGAGGAATGGGAAAAAATTTCAGTCTCTCAATGTGCAAAACTGATAGAGACATACCCCAAGCGACTTACAGCTGTAATCGCAGCAAAAGGTGGCGCTACAAAGTATTAACTTAAGGGGGCTGAATAATTTTGCACGCCCAATTTTTCAGTTTTTGATTTGTTAAAAAAGTTTGAAATATCCAATAAATGTCGTTCCACTTCATGATTGTGTCCCACTTGTTGTTGATTCTTCACAAAAAAATACAGTTTTATATCTTTATGTTTGAAGCCTGAAATGTGGCAAAAGGTTGCAAAGTTCAAGGGGGCCGAATACTTTCGCAAGGCACTGTATATATGGTATTGGTATGTTGTGCAGATCACATGCATCATCTACAGTTTATTTTGGTTTCTCTAAACCCTTATAGGACTCAGTCACAGCAGCCATCTTCCTCCTCCCTTACCTCTTCAATGAAAATCCCAGAGGCCTCTACATTATGGACAAGGTCTGTGTATGAAAACCATTATCAACCTTTTTTTTTTTCATTCACATCGACCACAAAAACCAAGGTATGAATACTGTCGTGTGCATGTTTTGTTAAAAATCTGTATAATTACTATTTTTGGATTCACAGACTCCACCCTCCCTACACCTCTGATGAACATAACAGGAAACCTGTTATCACCATGCACTGCAAAATCATTCTGGCTATGGATACGGAGAACATCAACACATTGACATCAACACGCCAGAGGATATACCCATTGGACTTGGGGCCCAGAGGATATACCCATTGGACTTGGGGCCCAGAGGATATACCCATTGGACTTGGGGCCCAGAGGATATACCCATTGGACTTGGGGCCCAGAGGATATACCCATTGGACTTGGGGCCCAGAGGATATACCCATTGGACTTGGGGCCCAGAGGATATACCCATTGGACTTGGGGCTCGGTTTACCTCATCTTTTTTATTATTTTTTATTCTGCTAAAATCATAATCAACACTGACAACTAATATATTGTGTTATTGTTCTGCGTATTAATAATAATAATAATAATAGGAGGGGGGTAGTTAAAAGAGGTTCCTTGAGAGAACCCTTTTAAATGGTTCTTCGAAGAACTTATAGGGATGGGTTCCCTCACAGTTTCAATTTGAAGAAACCCTAAAGGATACTCCAGGAACCTTTGCTTTTCAGAATGTGTAGCTGATTTGTCCTGAATGTCATTGTTCATAGAATGACAATGGGATGAATGGAGAGACTTACAGTGACTGGGGAGGAGGAACACTCCAGTCTAACTGTCACCTCATTGAACACTTAAAGGGTAGGCAGTATAAACATAGCCCTAGATCATCACTTGTTTATAGAAAACAGACGGAAAACAAGAGGTCAGCTAATTAACTATCCAGCATGCTCCGAACACCTATAACTGCTACAGTGTAGTTTAGTAGGATGGAGGCTCCATAGCTGCATGGATCTATAACTGCTACATTGTAGTTTTCTTCAGATGGAGGCCCATAGCTGTATGGATTTGTAACTGCTACAGTGTAGTTTAGTAGGATGGAGGCGCAATAGCTGTATGGCTCTGTCATTTCTACAGTGTAGTTTAGTAGGATGGAGGCGCAATAGCTGTATGGCTCTGTAATTGCTACGGTGTAGTTTAGTAGGATGGAGGCGCAATAGCTGTATGGCTCTGTTACTGCTACAGTGTAGTTTAGTAGGATGGAGGCTCCATAGCTGCATGGATCTGTTACTGCTACAGTGTAGTTTAGTAGGATGGAGGCTCCATAGCTGCATGGATCTGTTGCTGCTACAGTGTAGTTTAGTAGGATGGAGGCTCCATAGCTGCATGGATCTGTTACTGCTACAGTTTAGTTTAGTAGGATGGAGGCTCCATAGCTGCATGGATCTGTTACTGCTACAGTGTAGTTTAGTAGGATGGAGGCTCCATAGCTGTATGGATCTGTAACTACTACAGTGTAGTTTAGTAGGATGGAGGCTCCATAGCTGTATGGATCTGTAACTACTACAGTGTAGTTTAGTAGGATGGAGGCTCCATAGCTGCATGGATCTGTTGCTGCTACAGTGTAGTTTAGTAGGATGGAGGCTCCATAGCTGCATGGATCTGTTACTGCTACAGTGTAGTTTAGTAGGATGGAGGCTCCATAGCTACATGGATCTGTTGCTGCTACAGTGTAGTTTAGTAGGATGGAGGCTCCATAGCTGCATGGATCTGTTACTACTACAGTGTAGTTTAGTAGGATGGAGGCTCCATAGCTGTATGGATCTGTTACTGCTACAGTGTAGTTTAGTAGGATGGAGGCTCCATAGCTGCATGGATCTGTTGCTGCTACAGTGTAGTTTAGTAGGATGGAGGCTCCATAGCTGCATGGATCTGTTACTGCTACAGTGTAGTTTAGTAGGATGGAGGCTCCATAGCTGCATGGATCTGTTGCTGCTACAGTGTAGTTTAGTAGGATGGAGGCTCCATAGCTGCATGGATCTGTTACTGCTACAGTGTAGTTTAGTAGGATGGAGGCTCCATAGCTGCATGGATCTGTAACTGCTACAGTGTAGTTTAGTAGGATGGAGGCTCCATAGCTGCATGGATCTGATACTGCTACAGTCAGTGTATCTTTTTTATTTGAAGGATTCTTTCTCGCTGATGAAATATAAGGACCATTTGTTTCTAAAGTCATAGATCACAAGCAATTATTATTATTATTATTAATATCTCCAAAAGATAGATTCCAGATCTCCGTCAGCTAGCGCGTTAGCACTAAGCCAAGGTGGAAAAAGTTACAAAGCTGCCGTAGCCTACTTCACAGAGAGCATGCCAAAAAGGTTACAAAACAAAAAGGAGAACAGACGAGGTACCACTAATCCACAATTAGAGCAAGCAGCTATGATTGTCTCTTTCGTTTTGAGCCCAAGAAGGCATCAGAGCCTGCAGTGCTCATGGTTTCCCACTAGATAACACAGCCATAAGTCCATAAAGAGCATGAGGTGTGGCTAACATTAGCCAGCTTGAGCTAGTTTACGAGCTAGCATTCAAACTCAGTAACACAGAGGATATTCTCCATATGACGTTGAGAAATAGTTTATCGTGGGTAGTTCCGAAGATATCTGGAAATAAGTTATTTTATATGCAAAAAATAAAAAACATGTTTGTAGTTATAGGTAACCAGATTGTGACTACAACTAAGTTACTAATTCTCTGAACACACTGTGTTGTTACTTTGGTGAGTAAAAACTCATGTTTCCTACCGTTTAACAAAAGACACCTCTCAATGGGTGGTCCAGCTAAGTCATGACATCACAAGTTGGGGGATGGGTCTCTCCTCTTTTGTGCTCTATTGTTCCTCAAGCAAAGGGGGAGGCCGATGACATCACGACTTCCCATCAAACCATCTCCTTGAATGCCCTACCTCAGGAAGTTGTCCGTAGTGTCTAAAAAACACTATTTTACTCAAAACATATATTTTTGTACCTTTAGTGTGTGTACTTTACAGTGTATTTGAGTGGTAGTCTTTTCTGTCCCCCCCCTCTCTTCTGATACACAGAGCTGAACCATTTCTTCCAGTCTGTCTCTCTCTCTCTCTCTCTCTCTCGCTCTCTCTGTCTTCATCTTTGTGCGTGTCTGTGTGTTGGGATGAAAGGTTAGGATTAAGAGTATTCTGTCTAGGGCTGACACACTAGAGGGGGGCACTCATCAGAGAGGATAAAACTCACCAGACTGCACACTGAGAGATTTCTGTAGGAGGTAGGATCCTTTTCAACACTGCAGAGGTTCACTATGATTGTGAACACACACACACACACACACACACACACACACACACACACACACACACACACACACACACACACACACACACACACGCTCTAGCAGTGGGATCATGGAAAAACATGTCTGGTCTCGACCATGGATTGAACCTATGCGATTCAATTCTATGCGATTCAATTCAATACATCTGTATTGTCCCAAAGTCAATTGCGCACAGTAGAGCACACACATGCTGTACAACATCCAGACAAGATAAAATTACATGGATGAGCCCCAAATGGCACCCTGTTATTCCCTATAGTGCCCTACCAATGGACTATGGTCAAAAGTAGAAGACTACATAGGGAACAGGGTGCTATTTGGGACGTAAACAATACATAGCAGAGGAGGTTAAAAGGTTAAAGACATTACGAAGACAGAATGAGATGTGAGATGTGACAGAACATGAAATAACATGTCCTCTTCTGTATATGGTGGAAGTAGAAACACATCATACTGAGGCTTTTTTAGGCAAATAGATCAGGGTTTGGGTAGTCCTAATAATTTATATAACATCCTACCTTTAAGGTTGGACATGATTTTTGTTTGGTTTTGTTAAAACTCTGCTCCAAGGGACAGGCCAGTGTCAACTGAATTAGCAACTCACCGTAACATGTATATTACTCTGGAGGTGGTCTCTGTCTGTCTGTCTGTCTGTCTGTGAGTGAGAGAGAGAGAGAGACTAGGAAACTGGCCACTGGGGGCAACTGTGAGCGCTGTTACCTTCAAGTAGGTTTTGAAATGCGGAAGGGCCTAAGCATCTGCCTCTGATTCCAAAGGTTGCATGTTCCAATCCTGTGATAGAAAGGTGATTTGGCCCAAACTTAACCTTGGAACGATACAGAGAAGTAGCCAAAGACTTTGAAATGTTTTGAAGAACATGGATGAACGTCTAACTCTGACATGAGACTGTGAGAGATTAACCTCTCCCCTTCCAGACGTTCAGGGATTCCTGTAGAGTCTCTCTCTCTGCTGAACTACAAATAGCCACTCGTCTGCCGTCTCTCCAGAGTAATATATACATGTGAGTTTCTAATTCTGTTGACACTGGCCTGTCCCTTAAAGCAGAGTTTTAACAAAACTAAACAAAAAGTAATGTCCAACTTTAATAACCTTTTAACCTCCTCTGTTACATATCGACTACATCCCAAATGGCACCATATTCCCTACGTAGTGCAATACTTTTGACCACAACCCAGTGTGCGTGTGTGTACTCACAATCATAGTAAGCCTCTGCACAGTTGAAAAGAGAGAGAGACGAGAGAGAGAGAGACCTAGCTGAGACAGAGTGTGGGAACAGGGATTGTGTTTGGAGACTTTCGACACACACACAAACACACAGCTTGAATCAATGTTTCAGTATTTCCATTACCAGCCCATTTTTGTAAAGCTGACTCCATTTATTGCCTTATCCCGCTCTCTTCCTGTCTCTCTGTCTATCTCTCTGTCTCTCTCTCTCTGTCTTTATTTATTTATTCATCTCATTATGCTAACTGTGAATGACAGCGATGATTCATGCCACAAGGTGCCCCGGACCAGATGTTCCCTTGTATTAACATGAACCGGTCTCAGGGGGAATGCCTGTGTCCTCACGGTCCTAGCTACAGTAGCTTACCCTCCTTCCTCTCCACTGTCCTATACTCCAAAATCCAGTGTGTTTTATATCACTTTATACTGACCGTAAATGACAGTGATAACAAGATGTTCCCACCTCCCCTTACCAGCCGCCCTGGTGGTCCCTATAAGCTAGCCTTCACCCACCTCCACTTACCAGCCGCCCTGGTTGTCCCTATAAGCTAGCCTTCACCCACCTCCCCTTACCAGCCGCCCTGGTGGTCCCTATAAGCTAGCCTTCACCCACCTCCCCTTACCAGCCGCCCTGGTGGTCCCTATAAGCTAGCCTTCACCCACCTCCCCTCACCAACCTTCTTCGGTTCCTCTCTCCTCAAAACCTCAGCTCCAATTGTCCCCTCACTTGCCCCTTTAGAGACAGAGAAGGAGAGACAGAGAAGGAGAGGACAAGACAATAGGAATTGAGGAAGGACTTTTGAGATTCTTCCCCTGTCCTAGCTTCCTCATCTTGTTTCCCTGTTGATAACTAGTGTGCAGGCAGCTAGCAGCTGTTCCAATCCCCTTCCTGATCCACAACAAGGATAAATTAGATGGCATCGATACTTCTGGAGAGGAGGAGGAGAGGAGGAGAGGGGACTGGGACTGGGACTGGGATGTATTTACTGAGTGTATAGACTGGATGCTTCTTCTATTTCCTGACACGATTAAAACAAAACAAGTTAAAAATATAATTACACATTTTAATTACAGACTGAATACTGAGTTAGAGATACAGTGTAAAACTAATGAACATTTAAGAGATTAAATAAGATTAAATAAGAACATGAACTTAGATACAGATACTCTTCCTGGGGTTCACAGAAAACACTAGAATGCACAAAGATAGACAGTCTTCATTGGTTTTTATGGAATTCGGATGGAGGGCTAGAGGAAGAGGCTATACATGTTGCTAGACTTTGGTTAGAGGGCTAGAGGAAGAGGATATACATGTTGCTAGACTTTGGGTAGAGGGCTAGAGGAAGAGGATATATACAGTGCCTTGCGAAAGTATTGAACTTTGCGACCTTTTGCCACATTTCAGGCTTCAAACATAAAGATATAAAACTGTATTTTTTTGTGAAGAATCAACAACAAGTGGGACACAATCATGAAGTGGAACGACATTTATTGGATATTTCAAACTTTTTTAACAAATCAAAAACTGAAAAATTGGGCGTGCAAAATTATTCAGCCCCCTTAAGTTAATACTTTGTAGCGCCACCTTTTGCTGCGATTACAGCTGTAAGTCGCTTGGGGTATGTCTCTATCAGTTTTGCACATCGAGAGACTGACATTTTTTTGCCCATTCCTCCTTGCAAAACAGCTCGAGCTCAGTGAGGTTGGATGGAGAGCATTTGTGAACAGCAGTTTTCAGTTCTTTCCACAGATTCTCGATTGGATTCAGGTCTGGACTTTGACTTGGCCATTCTAACACCTGGATATGTTTATTTTTGAACCATTCCATTGTAGATTTTGCTTTATGTTTTGGATCATTGTCTTGTTGGAAGACAAATCTCCGTCCCAGTCTCAGGTCTTTTGCAGACTCCATCAGGTTTTCTTCCAGAATGGTCCTGTATTTGGCTCCATCCATCTTCCCATCAATTTTAACCATCTTCCCTGTCCCTGCTGAAGAAAAGCAGGCCCAAACCATGATGCTGCCACCACCATGTTTGACAGTGGGGATGGTGTGTTCAGCTGTGTTGCTTTTACGCCAAACATAACGTTTTGCATTGTTGCCAAAAAGTTCAATTTTGGTTTCATCTGACCAGAGCACCTTCTTCCACATGTTTGGTGTGTCTCCCAGGTGGCTTGTGGCAAACTTTAAACAACACTTTTTATGGATATCTTTAAGAAATGGCTTTCTTCTTGCCACTCTTCCATAAAGGCCAGATTTGTGCAATATACGACTGATTGTTGTCCTATGGACAGAGTCTCCCAGCTCAGCTGTAGATCTCTGCAGTTCATCCAGAGTGATCATGGGCCTCTTGGCTGCATCTCTGATCAGTCTTCTCCTTGTATGAGCTGAAAGTTTAGAGGGACGGCCAGGTCTTGGTAGATTTGCAGTGGTCTGATACTCCTTCCATTTCAATATTATCGCTTGCACAATGCTCCTTGGGATGTTTAAAGCTTGGGAAATATTTTTGTATCCAAATCCGGCTTTAAACTTCTTCACAACAGTATCTCGGACCTGCCTGGTGTGTTCCTTGTTCTTCATGATGCTCTCTGCGCTTTTAACGGACCTCTGAGACTATCACAGTGGAGGTGCATTTATACGGAGACTTGATTACACACAGGTGGATTGTATTTATCATCATTAGTCATTTAGGTCAACATTGGATCATTCAGAGATCCTCACTGAACTTCTGGAGAGAGTTTGCTGCACTGAAAGTAAAGGGGCTGAATAATTTTGCACGGCCAATGTTTCAGTTTTTGATTTGTTAAAAAAGTTTGAAATATCCAATAAATGTTGTTTCACTTCATGATTGTGTCCCACTTGTTGTTGATTCTTCACAAAAAAATACAGTTTTATATCTTTATGTTTGAAGCCTGAAATGTGGCAAAAGGTCGCAAAGTTCAAGGGGGCCGAATACTTTCTCAAGGCACTGTAAAGCTGTTTTTCAGTCTCTCGGTCCCTGCTTTGATGCACCTGTACTGACCTCGCCTTCTTGATGATAGCGGGGTGAACAGGCAGTGGCTCGGGTGGTTGTTGTCCTTGATGATCTTTATGGCCTTCCTGTGACATCGGGTGCTGTAGGTGTCCTGGAGGGCAGGTAGTTTGCCCCCGGTGATGTGTTGTGCAGACCGCACTACCCTCTAGAGAGCCTTGCGGTTGCAGGCGGTGCAGTTGCCGTACCAGGCGGTGATACAGCCCGTACCAGGCGGTGATACAGCCCGACAGGATGCTCTCCAGAGGGTAGCGCCCGTGCTTAGGTCTATCCAATGCTGTTCTGACCAATCGGATTTGAGACACGAGACGTTTGTGGCAAGGTCTTTAGATTACCACGGATTACAAAAAGAATACCAGCCGTCTCGTTCCCAGACAAACTAAACAACTTCTTTGCACACTTTGAGGACAATACAGTGCCACCGACACGGCCCGCTACCAAAGACTCTCCTTCAACGTGGCCGATGTGAGTAAAACATTTAAACGTGTTAACCCTCGCAAGGCTACCGGCCCAGACGGCATCCCTAGCCGAGTCCTTAGAGCATGCGCAGACCAGCTGGCTGGTGTGTTTACAGACATATTCAATCAATCCCTATCCCAGTCTGCTGTCCCCATATGCTTCAAGATGGCCACTATTGTTCCTGTTCCCAAGAAAGCTAAGGTAACTGAACTAAATGACTATCGCCCCGTAGCACTCACTTCTGTCATCATGAAGTGCTTTGAGAGACTAGTCAATAGCCTAGACCCACTTCAATTTGCTTACCGCCCCAATAGGTCCAAAGATGATGCATCGCCATCACACTGCACACTGCCCTATCCCATCTGGACAAGAGGAATACCTATGTAGGAATGCTGTTCATTGACTACAGCTCAGCTTTCAACACCATAGTACCCTCCAAACTCATCATTAAGCTTGAGACCCTGGGTCTCGACCCTGCCCTGTGCAACTGGGTCCTGGACTTTCTGACGGGCCGCCCCCATGTGGTGAGGGTAGGAAACAACATCTCCACCACGCTGAATCTCAACACTGGTGCCCCACAAGGGTGCGTTCTCAGCCCTCTCCTGTACTCCCTGTTCACCCATGACTGAGTGGCCATGCACACCTCCAACTCAATCATCAAGTTTGCAGACAACACTACAGTAGTAGCCTTGATTAACAACAACGATGAGATGGCCTACAGGGAGGAGGTGAGAGCCCTCGGAGTGTGGTGTCAGGAAAATAACCTCTCACTCAACGTCAACAAAACAAAGGAGATGATCGTGGACTTCAGGAAGCAGCAGAGGGACCCCCCAACTCCTATCCACATCGACGGGACAGTAGAGGAGAAGGTGGAACGTTTTAAGTTCCTCGGAGAGCATCCTCACAAACCACCTAGGACACCCAGGGTGTGTGGGCATCCTAGTGGTTAGAGCGTTGGGCCAGTAACCGGAAGGTTGCTGTAACGAATCCCTGAGCTGACAAGGTAAAAAATCTGTGGTTCTGCCACTGAGCAAGGCAGTTAATGCTAATGCTAATTGGCTAAGCGGGGGTTATCTCCATTCACCCACAATGGCAGCGGATTAGCTTTTAGCATCCTCAGCCTTATCGCCATTCAGACCCCACCACTGCCAGCCGTCCAGCCTGCCCTCTCTCCCTAATCTGTCCTTCAGTTGGTCTGACACATGACCGTGTCTGTTTAATACAACTGCCAATTCAGCACTAGAGATGCTGATAGAGATGGTGATAGAGATGCTGATAGATGGTGATAGAGATGCTGATAGAGATGGTGATAGAGATGGTGATAGAGATGCTGATAGAGATGCTGATAGAGATGCTGATAGAGATGGTGATAGAGATGGTGATAGAGATGCTGATAGAGATGCTGATAGAGATGGTGATAGTGATAGAGAGGGTGATAGAGATGCTGATAGAGATGCTGATAGAGATGGTGATAGTGATAGAGAGGGTGATAGAGATGCTGATAGAGATGGTGATAGTGATAGAGATGCTGATAGAGATGCTGATAGAGATGGTGATAGTGATAGAGAGGGTGATAGAGATGCTGATAGAGATGGTGATAGTGATAGAGATGCTGATAGAGATGCTGATAGAGATGGTGATAGAGATAGAGAGGGTGATAGAGACAGTAATAGAGAGGCTCATAGAGACGGTGATAGAGAGGGTGATAGAGAGGCTGATAGAGATGGTGATAGTGATAGAGATGGTGATAGAGATGGTGATGGTGATAGAGATGGAGATAGAGGTGCTGATAGAGATGGTGATAGTGATAGAGATGGTGATAGAGATGGTGATAGTGATAGAGATGGTGATAGAGATGCTGATAGAGATGCTGACAGAGATGTTGATAGAGATGGTGATAGAGATGGTGATAGAGATGGTGATAGAGATGCTGATAGAGATGGTGATAGTGATAGAGAGGGTGATAAAGATGCTGATAGAGATGCTGATAGAGATGGTGATAGTGATAGAGATGCTGATAGAGATGCTGATAGAGATGGTGATAGTGATAGAGAGGGTGATAGAGATGCTGATAGAGATGGTGATAGTGATAGAGATGCTGATAGAGATGCTGATAGAGATGGTGATAGAGATAGAGAGGGTGATAGAGACAGTAATAGAGAGGCTCATAGAGACAGTGATAGAGAGGGTGATAGAGAGGCTGATAGAGATGGTGATAGTGATAGAGATGGTGATAGAGATGGTGATGGTGATAGAGATGGAGATAGAGATGCTGATAGAGATGGTGATAGTGATAGAGATGGTGATAGAGATGGTGATAGTGATAGAGATGGTGATAGAGATGCTGATAGAGATGGTGATAGAGATGGTGATAGTGATAGAGATGCTGATAGAGATGGTGATAGTGATAGAGATGGTGATAGAGATGGTGATAGTGATAGAGATGCTGATAGAGATGGTGATAGAGATGCTGATAGAGATGGTGATAGTGATAGAGATGCTGATAGAGATGCTGATAGAGATGGTGATAGTGATAGAGATGGTGATAGTGATAGAGATGGTGATAGAGATAGAGATGCTGATAGAGATGGTGATAGTGATAGAGATGGTGATAGAGATGGTGATAGAGATGCTGATAGAGATGGTGATAGTGATAGAGAGGCTCATAGAGACGGTGATAGAGAGGGTGATAGAGAGGCTGATAGAGAGGCTGATAGAGAGACTGATAGGGACAGTGATAGAGCGAGTGATAGAGAGGCTGATAGAGAGGCTGATAGAGAGACTGATAGGGACAGTGATAGAGCGAGTGATAGAGAGGCTGATAGAGAGGCTGATAGAGAGACTGATAGGGACAGTGATAGAGCGAGTGATAGAGAGGCTGATAGAGAGGCTGATAGAGAGACTGATAGGGACAGTGATAGAGCGAGTGATAGAGAGGCTGATAGAGAGGCTGATAGAGAGTCTGATAGGGACAGTGATAGAGAGAGTGATAGAGAGGCTGATAGAGACAGTGATAGAGAGGCTGATAGAGACAGTGATAGAGAGGGTGATAGAGACAGTGATAGAGAGACTGATAGAGACAGTGATAGAGAGGCTGGTAGAGACAGTGATAGAGAGGCTGGTAGAGACAGTGATAGAGAGACTGATAGAGAGGCTGATAGAGAGGCTGATAGACAGACTGATAGAGAGACTGATAGGGACAGTGATAGAGAGGCTGATAGTGATAGAGAGACTGATAGAGAGGGTGGTAAGAGAGGCTGATAGAGAGGCTGATAGAGACGGTGATAGAGAGGCTGATAGAGAGGCTGGTAGAGAGGCTGATAGAGACGGTGATAGAGAGGCTGATAGAGACGGTGATAGAGAGGCTGATAGAGACAGTGATAGAGAGGGTGATAGAGACGGTGATAGAGAGGGTGATAGAGAGGCTGATAGAGAGGCTGGTAGAGAGGCTGATAGAGACAGTGATAGAGAGGGTGATAGAGACGGTGATAGAGATGGTGATAGAGACAGTGATAGAGAGACTAGCATCCTCAGCCTTATCGCCATTCAGACCCTTGGGTTGTGCCGTGGCGGAGATCTTTGTGGGCTATACTCAGCCTTGTCTCAGGATGGTAAGTTGGTGGTTGAAGATATCCCTCTAGTTGTGTGGGGGCAGTGCTTTGGCAAAGTGGGTGGGGTTATATCCTTCCTGTTTGACCCTGTCCGGGGGTGTCCTCGGATGGGGCTACAGTGTCTCCTGACCCCTCCTGTCTCAGCCTCCAGTATTTATGCTGCAGTAGTTTATGTGTCGGTGGGCTAGGGTCAGTTTGTTATATCTGGAGTTCTTCTCCTGTCCTATTTGGTGTCCTGTGTGAATTTAAGTGTGCTTTCTCTAATTCTCTCTTTCTTTCTCTCTCTCGGAGGACCTGAGCCCTAGGACCATGCCTCAGGACTACCTGACATGATGACTCCTTGCTGTCCCCAGTCCACCTGGCCGTGCTGCTGCTCCAGTTACAACTGTTCTGCCTTATTATTATTCGACCATGCTGATCATTTATGAACATTTGAACATCTTGGCCATGTTCTGTTATAATCTCCACCCGGCACATCCAGAAGAGGACTGGTCACCCCACATAGCCTGGTTCCTCTCTATGTTTCTTCCTAGGTTTTGGCCTTTCTAGGGAGTTTTTCCTAGCCACCGTGCTTCTACACCTGCATTGCTTGCTGTTTGGGGTTTTAGGCTGGGTTTCTGTACAGCACATTGAGATATAAGCTGATGTACGAAGGGCTATATAAATACATTTGATTTGATTTGATTTGACCATGCCTCAGGACTACATGACATGATGACTCCTTGCTGTCCGCAGTCCACCTGGCCGTGCTGCTGCTCCAGTTTCAACTGTTCTGCCTTATTATTATTGGACCATGCTGGTCATTTATGAACATTTGAACATCTTGGCCATGTACTGTTATAATCTCCACCCGGCACAGCCAGAAGAGGACTGGCCACCCCACATAGCCTGGGTCCTCTCTAGGTTTCTTCCTAGGTTTTGGCCTTTCTGATAGAGAGGGTGATAGAGATGCTGATAGAGATGGTGATAGTGATAGAGATGCTGATAGAGATGCTGATAGAGATGGTGATAGAGAGGGTGATAGAGACAGTAATAGAGAGGCTCATAGAGACGGTGATAGAGAGGCTGATAGAGACGGTGATAGAGAGACTGAAAGAGAGGCTGATAGAGACAGTGATAGAGAGGCTGATAGAGAGGGTGATAGAGAGGCTGATAGAGAGGCTGATAGAGAGGGTGATAAAGAGGCTGATAGGGACAGTGAGAGAGAGTGATAGAGACGGTGATAGTGAGGGTGATAGAGAGGCTGATAGAGAGGGTGATAGAGACAGTGATAGAGACGGTGATAGAGACGGTGATAGAGAGACTGAAAGAGAGGCTGATAGAGACAGTGATAGAGGCTGATAGAGAGGGTGATAGAGACAGTGATAGAGACGGTGATAGAGACGGTGATAGAGACGGTGATAGAGAGACTGAAAGAGAGGCTGATAGAGACAGTGATAGAGGCTGATAGAGAGGGTGATAGACATTGATAGAGACAGTGATAGAGAGGCTGATAGAGACAGTGATAGAGACAGTGATAGAGAGACTGAAAGAGAGGCTGATAGAGACAGTGATAGAGACAGTGATAGAGAGACTGATAGAGAGGGTGATAGAGACAGTGATAGAGAGGCTGATAGAGACGGTGATAGAGAGGCTGATAGAGAGGGTGATAGAGACGGTGATAGAGAGGCTGATAGAGAGGGTGATAGAGACAGTGATCGAGAGACTGATAGAGAGACTGATAGAGACAGTGATAGAGAGGCTGATAGAGACACTGATAGAGACGGTGATAGAGACACTGATAGAGACAGTGATAGTGAGGCTGATAGAGACTGTCATAGAGAGGCTGATAGAGACAGTGATAGAGAGACTGATAGAGACAGTGATAGAGAGTGATAGAGAGGCTGATAGAGAGTGAGAGAGAGGCTGGTAGAGAGGTTGATAGAGAGGCTGGTATAGAGGCTGGCAGAGAGACTGATAGAGAGACTGATAGGGAGACTGGTAGAGAGGCTGGCAGAGAGACTGATAGAGAGACTGATAGAGAGACTGATAGAGAGACTGAGAGGAGAGAAAGGAAAAAGACAGGTCAGATCATTTGCATGTCCGAGTCCTTTGAAAACAGAGGTCAGTGTTCTAAATCTGTTGTGTTATTCAGAGCGCTGCATGTTTCATAACAGCACCAAACATAACATAAGGATCTACACTGCACTCTCTCTCTCTCTCTCTCTCTGTATCTCTCTCTCTGTGTATCTCTCTCTATCTCTCTCTGTATCTCTCTCTCTCTATCTCTCTCTGTATCTCTCTCTAGCTCTCTCTCTCTCTCTCCATCTCTCTCTCCATCTCTCTCTCTCTCTGTGTATCTCTCTCTCTCTCTCTGTGTATCTCTCTCTCTCTCTCTGTGTATCTATCTCTCTCTCTGTGTATCTCTCTCTCTCTCTCTCTCTGTGTATCTCTCTCTCCATCTCTCTCTCTCTCTCCATCTCTCTCTCTCTCTCTGTGTATCTCTCTCTCTCTCTGTGTATCTCTCTCTCTCTGTGTGTATCTCTCTCTCTCTCTCTGTGTATCTCTCTCTCTCTCTCTCTCTGTGTATCTGTCTCTCTGTATCTCTCTCTCTCTGTATCTCTCTCTCTGTGTATCTCTCTCTCTCTCTCTGTATCTCTCCCTGCCTGCCTGCCTGCCTGCCTGCCTG